>NC_058131.1:581634176-581653490 GCF_016433145.1 Gracilinanus agilis
GAGATATTTCATGTTTCCTTCTATTTTTTCAGTCTTTTGACTTTGTTTTATTTGTTCTTGTTGTCTTGAGAGATCATTAGCTTCTAACTGCTCAATTCTAGCCTTTAGAGACTGGTTTTCAGCTATGATCTTTTGGTTTTCTTTTTCAATCTTGTTCAATTTGCTTATCAGTTCATTTGATTTCTGAGCCTCGCTTTCCAATTGCAAGATTTTATCTTTTATACTGTTATTTTCTTGCCAGATCTCTTCCATCTTCCTCAGAATCTCAGTTTTGAACTCTTCCATAGTTTGTGAGGAGTTTTCCTTATTTGAGGAGGGTTCGGATGCTTGTTTGTTAAATTGACATTTAAACACAAGTCTCAAGAGAAGCATAAAAAGATGGTATTTTTGCAACTTGGAATGCCAATGATAATTTGGAGCAATGTTTCCTTTAGGAGATTCTAGGTTCCAGTGCTAAAACAATCAACTGACAACTAGTGGGACCTTAATAGGCATGGGATCATGATGACATATAAAGATAATTCAATTGGAAAATTTTAGAGAAAAATGGGAAGCCTTATATGAATTGATGCAGAGAAATATAAGCTGAACAAAAAATTATATATTCAATGACTATAACATAAACAAAAAACAATAAAGTTACTGAATATAGTATAATCATACTATAATATTACATGTAGTATATGACAAGAATACTACATGAAGTATAATAAAATGATAACAATTAAGTTTGGCCATTCAGAAGACATGAGAAAATGTACTTCTATTCTTTAATTGGAGAGTTAATAGGCTATGAGTATGAAATATTGCGTATGCCATCAGACATAATTGATGTCCTGGTTATTTTTTTGTTTTGTTTTGTTTTTAAAGATTGTTACAAGGAAAGTTTCACCAGATAACAAAGAGTGAAGGGATATTCAGAAATACGTATGTTGTTAAAATAAACGAAACCAATGAAACAAAACTAAAAAAAAATCCAAGTCAGTTCTCTAAAATACCTTTCTACGTCCTTCCCTTCAAACAGGCTGGAATTCTTTGATCAATTCGACCCTGTAGTTAGCCCCCTTTAAGTCTGAGCTCATATGCCATCTCCTTCTAGAGGCACCTCCTGATTCCCCCAAACATACCTCCACTTAAATCACTGTGGTTTTTGTATATATTTTATATTTACTTATTTATGAATATGCTATATACATAAAAAACTATGGAAGGTACTTATAGGCAAAGACAGTCTTATAATCCTAATTGTTAATCTTCTAAAAGTCAGAGATCAAGTCTTGCTTGCCTTTCCATTATGCTAGCGTGTGTGCCTAAACAATATTCGAGGCATGAATGAAAAAGCTCTAAAAGCAAACAAAGAAATCAAAATTCTGGCAAGCCCTTTTTTACCTTTATCTTTCTCTGCTTATCACTAAGTGGGAAAAGGAAAGGAAATAGGAAAGGAAAGGAGAGGGGAGGAGAGGAGAGGAGAGGAAAGGAAAAAGGAAATATGTACAATTGTACTAGATAAACCAAGATTTCATTTGCTTCAAGTTCATTTGTTCTTAATATAATTCTCTTCATTTAGTGCATATGGTTCTAAGAAGATCAGTTTCTAGTTACACTTTAAAACTGTTATTTCTGGCTTACTCACACATACTCCAGTCTGTAAAGTTCCAGAACTAGCAGGTTATCCTAGTGTAGGAGTACTTAAACTGAAGTCCATGGAGCTCATGTGGTTTGTTTTTGTTTTTCATTTTTTTCTCAATTTTCTGTTTTCCTTCTAGTTTTGGCATATTTGTTTTATTTGTACAGAACTTTTTCAATTTAATGTACTCGAAATTGTCTGTTTTATATCTCATAATGGTCTTCATCTCTTGTTGACTCATAAATTCTTCTCCTATCCATTAATCTGATAGGTAATATGTTCCCTTTTCTTCTAATTTACTTATGATATCAACTTTCATCTCTAGATCATGTATCCATTTTCATCTTATCTTATTGAATGATGTGAGATACTGGTCTATACCTAGCTTCTGCCAAACTACTTTCCAGTCGTCCCAACAATATTTACCAAAAAGTTATTTCTTACTCCTAAAAATGGATCTATACTTTTGTCAAATATAGGTTACTATAATCTTTTACTGCTATTTGTTGTATGTCTATTCTATTCTGCTGATCTACCTGTTTCTTAGCCAGTACCAGATAGTTTTGATAATTACTACTTTATAATGCAATTTAAAATCTGGTACTGCTAGTCCTCCTTTCTTCCCATTTTTTCATTAATTTCTTTGATAGCCTTGATCTTTTGTTCTTCTAAATGAATTTTGCTATTATTTTTTGTAACTCAATAAAATAACTTTTGGTCATTTAATTGGGATGGCATTGAATAGGTAGATTAATTTAGATAAAATTATAATTTTAATTATATTGGCTTTGCCCATCCATGAACAATTAATATTTCTCATATTATTTAGATTTGACTTTATTTGTATAAAAATGTCTTGTAATTATATTTATGTAGTTCATGGGTTTGTTTTGGGAGGTATACTCCCAGGTATTTTATTCTATCTATGTTTATTTTAAATAGATCATCTCTTTGTATCTCTTTTTGTAGGACTTTGTTAGTTATATATAATGATTTATGTAGTTTCATTTTAAATCCTGCTACTTTGCCAAAATTACTGATAGTTTCAACCAACTTTTTAGTTGACTCTCTAGGATTTTCCACATGTACCATCATTTTGTTTTTTAAAAATATTTTTGTAAAAGTATTTTAATATGATTAGTTTTCTATGTAATATAATGAATTTTATTTTATACACTTACAAACATTATTTAGAGAAACTTCTATAGTCTTCTTCAGACTGTCAAAGGGTCCATCACACGTAAAAACTTTAAGAACTTTCTTATTTTTTATAAAGGCTCCCCACCTTAATGAGTCCATTATGCAACTTCTACCATTCAAACTGAAAAATGCAAACAGTGGGATGAATATTTGCTTTTTTCCCCCTCCTTTTTCCCCTTCTTAATATGCTTCAAGAGGAGTGGCAATGACCTCCCAATGGAAGGTTTTCTTAATCCAATTTCCTAGTGAGATGTTCCTTATGCTGGTTTTAATGTCTTGGGCATTATCAGTTTTCACATACAATATCACTTGATTATCTATCAAGTGGGATGTGGGATCTGTTAGCTGATCCTATAGATTGTTGAGTGCAGTGGTATTTCTCCCTCAGCATGTGGTTCCATCAGTAGATGGTCAAAATTCTCCCACAAAAGTAAGAAACAATTAATAATTTCCTTCTTAACTCTCAAGTTCCTTCTGTTTTTCTTTTCCAGATTTAGATTCATTGAATCAAATACTCAGAAATTAACTGAGTATCTATTATGTGTCCAAAACTATTTGCGGCACTAAAGATAATACAAAGAATTTACTCTTATGATCTCATTGGAAAGTTGAGATGTAAATGAGTAAAAATTTAAATAAAAGAGAAAAAGTTAAAAAAACTCTAATACATTTAATTATATTCTAAAATATTCCAGTTATTTGTTTCATATGTTTCATCCATCTGCTAGACTAACATGTATACATCTTTGAGAGTAAAAACTGCATTGTTTTTTTATCTTTGTATAGTGAGTGCTAAGAAACTTGCTCTCCCTTTCTTCCTCCCTCTTCCATTACTGAGGACAAGTAATTGGGGGAAATAAAATGTTTCTCATTTACATTTAATGATAAGTAACCAGTTGAAACTGAAGAAAGAAAGAATTTTTGCATTAGGCAATGGCAGCAAGAGAAAAAGAGAGATCATGGGAAAATTGGCTCTCATTTTATATGGGGTAGTTGGCATAGAAAGATGGGATTCTCTGCCGGAGAAACTGGTAGCCTCGCTGATGGATTTAGGGACACATGAAGTGACTCTAGAAGCTGAAATATCAGAGTAGAGAAAGAGATCAAGACAGATGGGAAGAGAGATAGAAAATGACACAGAGACAGGGATAGAGAGACAGTGAAAGACAAGAGAGAGAGAGAATATATTTCTTAAATTCTATCCCATTCAGTCACTTCAATTTTGAGGACTAAGAGGGGAGGAAGGCTCATATTTGTTATTCTAAATATCCTGGAGGCTTTATTTAAAACATGTTAGGAGTAATGACTATTCCAGATTTTTATCTTTCTACCTTTATTAAGCTTATTATTATTATTAACATATTACAAGAAAGTAATATTATAACTTGCATGATTGCAAGTGGGAAATGAGAGTCAAATACAGGGAAGTCCCTATACATACATTTCCCCAGATCTATTAGATATGGACTGAAAACCAAGATGGTGAGAAAATCCCACAGTGAATCCAGTTCATTAGAGTCATGATTCTTTGACACAAGAGTTTTATTTGTATCCCAGGAAATCAAGTCAGAGTCTTAGTTTTTCTGGGTATGTGTGTGTGTGTGTGTGTGTGTGTGTGTGTGTGTGTGTGGTGTTTTTTTTTGTTTTTGTTTTTGTTTTTGTTTTGGTCCATAACTATGAATTGATTAATGTGGTGAATTCTTGGTATGAAAAATGCTTCCCATAGTGTGAAACTGAAATTTGTCTGGAGCAGAGTTAAAATTTGTTCTTAATATTTTAAATGCTTGTTGAATCTGAAGCAACACAAAAACATAAGATGCTACCACATAATACATATGATTTATTGCTAACTAAAGCACATGGACTAGAATAATTCTGAGTTCAGAGAAGAGCCCCCTTGGCTTGGGGTACATTTTCATATTCTGCATAATACCTTTTCAGTGTTGTAACAGAGGATAGTCCATTCCTCCCCATTTTCTATGACTATTCTCAGCAATCTTAAAAGCTTAACAATGTTCCTAAGAACCTCATATATGTATTTTCATGGTGTACATGAACAGATATGCATATTTTCCCAAGGATTTGTGTACTGAGTCGTATAGAAGACATTACAATGGATTTAAATCCCATTTCTGGCACCTACACTGGTTGGATGACCCCAGGAAAGAAGGGAGGAAGAAAATAGCATTTATTAAGCACTTATGATGTGCCAGGCACTGTACTAAATGCTTTACAAATATTATCTTATTTGGTCCTCAAAAACTCTGGGAGATGGTGCTATTGTTATTTCCATTTTATAATTAAAGAAATTGAGGCAGACAGAGGTTAAGTGGCTTGCCCAGGGACATACAACTAGTGAGATCAGATTTGAATTCAGGTCTTCTTAACATAAGATATAGTCCTTGATTCGCTGTCCCATTTAGCTTCCTCATTCACATAATGTCACATTGCCCTAGACAACTCCCTAAGACAGAGGGGTTTTTTTTAGCCCTTATGTTAAGCAGGATGATTTCAGAAAAAACTGGAAAGATTTACATGAACTGATGCAGAGTGAAATAAGTAGAACTAGGAGAACATGGTACACAGCAACAACCTTATTTTATGATGATCAACTGTGAAAGACCTAGCTACTCTCAGCAATACAATGATCTGGGACAATTCTGAAGGACTTATGACAAAGAATTCTATCCACCTCCAGAGAAAGAACTGCTGTAGTCAGATATAGATCAAAGCATCCTATCCTTCACATTTTATTTATGGTTTTATTTGGGGATTTTGGTTTTATATGAGTCTTCTCTTACAACAATGACCTATATGGAAGTATATTTTGCATGATTTGCATGATAATACATATATGACCCAGATTAAACTGCTTACCATCTCTGAGGGCAGTAAAGGGTAAGGGAGAGAGAGGGAGACAATTTGGATCTTATAATTTTGGAAAACATGCTAAAATTTGTTATTACATGTAATTGGGAAAATAAAATATTTTTGAATTTTAAAAAACCCTTTATCTTCTGTCTTAGAATTAATACGAAATATTAGTTTTAAGCAGTAAGAGCAATAAGGGATAGGCAACTATGGTTAAGTGACTTGTCCAGAGTCACACAGCTAGGAAGTATCTGAGGTCATATTTGAATCCAGGACCTCCCATTTCTAGGCCTGGCACTCTATCTACTGAACTGCCCAGCAATCCCCCAAGACAAGATTTCTTAGTTTATTTTGTGCCAGGGACCCCTTTGACATTCTCATGAAGCCAATGGATACTATCCCATAAAAAGATTGGTTGCTTACATTCATAATTGAAGAAAATGCTTGATTTCATTGAGAAATTAGAGTGGGAGAGGAAAACCAATGGAATTTGTTTTTATGTTTCACATTTTTTCACATATGTCCCTGAAATCTATCTATGGACCCTTTGGACAACCTTGGACCCCAGATTTAAAAAAAGGCAATTGTCCCTAATATTACAAATTGTAGAAAAGTTCTGATCTTCATTTTAGAGGTTCCTTCCTACCTAATAGGATTATAGATCTAAAATTTGAAAGGATACTACAGGCCATCAACTAAAATTTCCATGGAATAGAAGTCATCTTTTCCAACCCTTTCATTTTAGAGATGATGAAAGTGAGGTTTGCAGATATGATTCATCCAAGATCATGCATCAAGTGAGCAATAGGATAGGATTTGAACCCAGACACCCTTACTCCAACATCAAATATCAGGTTCACCCAAAGCAAATAAGTAAAAAATTACATACTAGGTGTGACAACATGAGGTAGTAGGAAGAGTACTAATCTGGAGGTCAAACCTGCCCACAATAGTTAAATAAGCAGATCCTTTCTTGTGTCAGTTTCTTCATGTGTAAAGGAAGAGATTGTATTTAGATCCTGTACTCAAGCTGCAGTATTCTATGATGGGCAAGTCTCTCTAGATGTTAGAAATCCATCTGCATTTTATATATACCTTTCTCTTGATACCCAAATCACTTCCATTTGATACCCAAATCATATCCATTTGATGACCCTGTGTTTTGCCTGAATCCAAACCTTTTGGGGCCACTGCTTTCTAAAAGTAGATTTACCTTGCATTGCCATTTGTTAAATCTCCATCCACTAAAAACCATGGCTTGCAAGAGCTTGCAGTGCATTAAGCCTGATTATAAATGCTGTGGAAAAGGAAAGGGATAGGGATATGGGGAGGGGGGGAAAGCTGTCAAGGAGGGAGGAGAGTTGGGGAGTACAGGAAGGGCAACTGTGAGGATCAGCACATTGCCTAGTGCTGCTAGTGGTCCAATCTGCCTCCTACAGGCTACCCATCCTGGCAGAGATCCTCTGCTCTAGGACTTTGCTTTTTTCTTGTGTATCACCCTGTTCTAATTTGGATAGACTCTACTGAGCTAGGGCTTCCTCAGACTCTACTTCTGACTTACTGAGTGAGAAAAGAGGCTCTCTAGGTGAGGAGATGCTTTGTCTGGAGTAGAGGACATGGGAACTAAAAAGGGGAAGGGAGGAAAGCTCGCAGGCTCCTTAAGGAGGATGAGTGGTTCCTTCAAGCACACTTCACTCAAGAGTTCAGCATCTGGATCCCAAAAGGTGAGTGGGCCTTGCTCCTTGATGGTTGGGGATGGAATGGGAAAAGGAGTAAAAAAGAGATCAGGATTCCTTTCCTGTTCCCTCTTTCTTACCACTTATTTATTTACATGTTCATCCATTCATTCATTAATTTATCTTTTTTTTCAGCACTTGTGATTTTTTTAAAATAATTTTTAGCCAAATTGTCCTCCTTCAATATTTTCCATTCACTATCTACAGCTGAAATCAGCTCTGGAATGTTATTCATTTTAATCATGTACTCTTCTGGGGGTGGTTTCACGTGTAGTATGACTGCAAATGTTTCTGATCTTTGGCCGAGTTCAGATATGGCTATTTTAGTATATGAATTGTATGCCCTTTGTATTGGGATACTGAATTCCTATTGTTTAATTTTCTGTAGAGTTCATTTGATGCCTAGTCATGTGCTGTCATGAGATAGTTCTAGAATTGTTTTGAACTGGAGTTTAAATCTTGTATTTTTAATTAACTTTTTAGCTGTTTTGCTTCCCCAACTAGACTATAAGGTGTTTGGAGGCAGGGTGTGTATTATTTGTTTTCATATACCCAATTGCACTTAATCATGGTGCCCTCCATATAGTGAATATTCAATTAAAATTCATCGATGCTTTGTTATTTTGTTTTTAATTCTCATTAGCTATCAGTTAGAAATGTGATGGGTCTCCCATATTCAGAACACCATTTTGAACACCCAACATCTCTTTGCCTATGGAATCTCTGGTCTTTTTCAGAGAGAGGTAGCATTTGAGAAATTACCAGAGCAACAGAAACTAGCTTAAGAGAAGAGGAACCAGGAAGAGAAAGAAGAGAAGAGGGACTAGAAAAGACATAACTGATATCTTGAAAGGCTGACAACAATTTTTAGGAACACAATTCAGATATGTGCTGCTAAAACAGCCTTGATGTTTCTTTATTCAATTTGATTTTTTGCTCTTTCTTTGCCCTTGTTTTTGGGAAATGAGGAGTAGGAAATGGAAGGCCCTGGGTTTCTTCCTCTGGCCACCCTGCCTATTAGATCAGCTCCTGGCTTCTGGTAGATTTATTTTGTGTAGACCAGTGGAACAGTCTAGAAATCCTTACATCCAAGTTCATGTCCTGACTCAATTAGCTATGTGGTCATAAGTAGGTTACTTACTCTCTGGGACAGTTTCCTTGTGTATACATGTGTATTGATACTTTAGTATTATAAAGACTAGCTGAGACAATGTATGAGAAACTTCTAAAAGATAAACACAGCACTATCCAAATGCCAGGGCCAATTGATTTTGTAAAAACTAGATTATATGTGAGTTGGTTCAACTGCTTCAAACTCTCTAGACCTGAGTATCCTCATCTCATCGAAGACTAGCTGATATCCAAGGTTCTTCCATCCCTAGAACTCTATGTCTATGAACCTGGTAATTAACATACCTTTTAGATGGTAAAAAGAGAAAAGTTATGCAATATCAGGGAAGTCAAAACTTCTCTGAACTCAGTTTTCTTGTGTATAAAAAAAAGTTTGAAGAAGGTCCCCTGAGTTCCCTTCTAGCTCTAAATCTATGCTTCTATGTGTCTTTTCTTTTTTTAAACTCTTACCTTCTGTCTAAGAACTGATACCAAATATTAGTTCCAAGGCAGAAGAGCAATAAGAGCTAAGCAATTGGGGTTAAGTGACTTGCCCAGGGTCACATTGCTAAGAAGTATCTGAGATCAGGTTTAAACCCAGAACCTCCTGTCTCCAGTCTTGGTTCTCTATCCATTGAGCCACCTAGCTATCCTTTATTCTAAAAGAATTTAGAAGACACAGACTAATGATATTTTAAGAATAGCAAGAAAACTGATCAAGGGAATAGTACATTTATAGGAGACTATACACTTTAAAGCACTTACCCTCTTAAGCCTTCACAAAAGAACTCCTTTGACACCACAACATAACTTGTGAATTCTCAAAAGCTCTACTGTTGATGCATAAGCTGTGACAGTTGGAAAGATTTCTAGGAGAGGCCAAGGATGTCTATCCGCTGAGAATCATCATTGTTAACTTTGGGGAGTCTCATCCCTTGAGAGTTGGCCACGGGTCGATACTTCTGACGTAGAAACTAGTGAAATTCATCTACAAGATTAGGGCTGTGATTTGCTTAGTGAAGGAAAGATTTCACACTGATGAAATAATGAATTCTTGGAATACAGACATATAAGTATTCTTATAAAGTAATAAGAAATACCTCCTTATGACATTGTGTCAGGTTAATGCAGTGGGAATAAATTCGGGATTTGGAAATCAGAAGCTCTGGGTATAAATTTGACTTTGTCATGTACTCCTCTGTGTGATTTTGGCTAAATTACTTAATCCCTCTCAGCCTCAGTTTATTCATTTATAAAATGATGGGATTGGATTAAATGGGCTCAAGGGTCCCTTCCAATTCTAAATGATCATGCTCCTATAATAACCAATTGTTATAAAAGCTGAATACACTCACAGTACCTTGTACATGGTAGGCACAGTGAAGCTAATGTTACTGGTTATAACAAGAAGGATTACATTTTCATTAAGATTTGTTTAGAAACAGTAATTAACCTAAGAAGTGACATTAATAAAGGGAGCGGCAAGGAGAGGAAAGAAATAGCCAGTGCCTTCAAATATGCCATTTTCTAAGGAAATAGAGAGAAGCTTAGGAAATTCAGGGAGGAGGTCACATCTGCAGGTCATGTGGTATTTTCATTCCATTTTCACACACAGGCTGAATTTTCAGAGAGCCCTCCACAGACACTAGTAACTCATTTGCCAATTCAAAGCATTCACTGTTTGGGTTGGCCATAAGCCAGGACCCATTGCCCAATGTTTGTTGAAACTCACCAGCTGCCCCCTCTTGGAAAGCAAACAAATATGTTGACTCAAATATTGAGGGATAAATTTCTTATGACATTGTAAGTTTTTTTAAGCAGATTTAACCTACTTTCCCATCCAATGGATACTTTGTTCACCAATAACCTTTTTCAGACTCTTAGATCAAGATGACCAGCATTGGATTCTGATCTCACAAATACAACAAAATGTCCTTTAGGGAGATTTTATGGAATCAGAGACTTCACTGCAGACATTTAGTCTGATTCGCTGACCACAGACTAGATGCCAGGTTGGCATAAATCCTGAGGAAGAATCCTTAGGAAATTTAAGAAAAGAAATTTTAATTGCTTAAATAACATATTTTCACCTGTTTCAACCATTTTATTCATTCATCCAATAAACATTCATTAAGCATCTATATTGAAGGTGCTTAAATAACCCATAAACCTGGCTCCAGTCTATTTTTTAGACTCTTTGGACATTACTCTCCCTCTCAAACTAGGCAATCCAGCCAAACTGTCCTTCACTCTGTTCATCATTCATGACACTCCCTTCTTTGCTTTGGCAAGCCCACGTGTCTAGAATACACTACCCTTTTAGACACAAGACACAGCTAAAGCACCATTTTCTGTATGAAGCTTTTCTAGATTCCCCGAATCTTTAGTAAGCTCCCTCCCAAATGACCATGTATTTAACTACTTTGTATACATTTCTATTTATTAACATTGTATTTATGCTATATATATTTTATATGTACTTAACACCTCCCTTAGAATAAAAGCTCTTTGTAAATAAGGACTGTTTCATTCTTTCTACTTGTATCTACAGTACCTATAACAGTGCCTGGAGCATAGTAGGTTCTTGAAAAATATTTGTTGACTGATTGAAAGTGCTATGATAGATTGGGAAAAGGTATTGAAGTAAGATAGTATCTACCTTCAAGAAGCTTATAGGGGAGAGAAGCCATTCACAGATTATAAGTACAAAGTTAAAAAAACTGTCTTGAGAAGGGTAAGATCCAAATCCAAACAAAAGCAAGTATGAGGAGAGATGAATAAAATATTGTCTAATATGGTCTCAGTTTGACAAAGCTCACTCAGCAGATCAAACCTTGTCTAACAGAGATTTTTTTTTTTTTGGCATACATGAACTCATGCAGAAGCAGCATTAACTTTGTTATTCAAGAAGTGTATGATTTTTGAAAATTGCCTAGTCACATGTTATTGATTGAGGAATAACTAATGAGCTGCTAATATCGTCCATTGGTATTCTTGCAATGTCAAGAAAATTCATGAAAGTCCCATGGCACAATGGGTAAAAATTTATGCAAGGACATGGACCAGAGGCACAAAGGATGAACAAGTATGGCTGGGTGGCCATCTCTATCTGTAGAGGAAATTGATGGGGTGAGGTCATAGTATTGAATCTAATGTAATAGAGTAATTGGAGATCACATCAACCTTATACTATGCAATTATTTACTTGAACAATGTAAATTGGTTATACTAAGGTTCTTTCCACCACCACCCCCTACCTCAATCCAGGAGGTGTTTGATTTCACTGCTGTCTATTAATTCCATGGTGGACAGCAATTCTTTTCTGGGACTTTTCTCGCCTTAGTGCAAAGAAGGAAGTGGGTCATTTTCTGAATTCATTCTGTCAGTAATGCCAAGTAAATGAAACTGGGCCACTCTGTTGGAAAAGAGCCAGGTAACTTTCCTACAATTTGTATTGGGGCCAGAAGGGTTACAAATAGAACCAGCATGTGTCTAAACCAT
Source organism: Gracilinanus agilis (assembly GCF_016433145.1). Taxonomy (NCBI): domain Eukaryota; kingdom Metazoa; phylum Chordata; class Mammalia; order Didelphimorphia; family Didelphidae; genus Gracilinanus; species Gracilinanus agilis. Next base: position 581,646,222 of record NC_058131.1, read on the forward strand.
ACTGAATAAGCTCTGACCTATCCCCACCTTCTGTAGAAGTAGTTAAGGCTATGCAGTACCATTTCAGGATAGCAAATCTTTACTGATAGTCCTTATCATCATAATCAAAGCCAATAGAATCTCCCTTCCTCTGCCTTGCCCCAGTCCCATATATATTTGCTTTGAAAAGGGTTAGCCTAAAAGCTGGGTGTCAAACAAGAAAAGGCCTTTCTCTGCTATTGAAGAGAGTTTCCATGGAAACCTCTTTCCTATAATGTCCAAACCTGGGCTGTCCATTTTTTGCAAAAATGAATACTTTAGAGATAACTGTTAGAGACTCTGGTGAAACTTATCATCTCTTGGTAATGCATTATTCTCACTAGGTGAGAATGGCAAGGACAGAATAGATGTCTTTAACTACCAAGGCTATGTTGCATTGAGACTGTGTGGTGCACAAGATTTGGAATTACAGGTCCTGGCCTCAAACTGTGGTTCTGTTTGACCCTGAATATGTAACAACCTCAGTGGGCCTCACTCCTCATCTGTAAATTAAAGATGTTATACCCAGTCTCTAAGATTACTCCTAAACTCAAAATCTATGATACTATAACTCAGAGAATATAACTATTTGGAAGGCACCGACTGAGAATTGTAGAATTTTACTACAGGAAAGGCTCTTAGAAATTATTAAGTCCAGCTCCCTCATTTTACAGATGAAGAATCTAAGGGCTAGAATGGTAAAGTGATCTCTCTAAGAATACACAACTAATTTAAAGCAATAACTAAAATCCAGCTTCCCTAACTATTTTTACTTGTTCTTTTATTCCAATTTCACCTTCAACAAATCTTTCCTAGGCCTCTCTCCCTTCCAACTAGTATCTGCCTTCTGAGATTTTTCTTCTATCTGTTCTGTAAATGTCTTGTTTGTACACATTTATTTATATGTTGCCTCTTCCATTTGAATGGGATGTCCTTGAGGACAGGGTCAGCATTTTTGCTTTTCTTTGATTTCTTAGTACTTAGCACAATAACTGGCACATAAGAGTTCCTTAATCAATGCTTATTGACTGATGAACTTTTCCCTATATCTAAATCCAGTGCATCATGTAATACAGATATGTGTGTATATGTATGTATGTATATATGAATTTATATATGAATATATATCCCACTGGTTCCCAAATAATTTCTTAGTACTAGAAATAGGACTGGGGAAAGTTTCATGATTGCTTTTTACTCATAAATAAAATCTGTATTTACTTGTAAGTGATTCTCAATTTTTGGTAGAAATAAGTTGGTGGGTGGGGAGAACTAATTTTTTGCAGAATTTAAAAGCAAAAATCTTAGGCACCTCTTTTTGGCGAAACCTTATTCTATTTGAAGCGTTGTTTAAAAGTTTTCAGGTAACCTATGTAGTGCAGTAGATAGAATATCAGGCCTGAAGTCAGAAAAACTCATATTTCTGAGTACAGATCTATATTGAGAAACTAGCTGTGTGACCCTGGGCAAGTCATTTAATCCTGTTTGCCTCAGCTCCTCATCTGTAGAATGAGCTGGAGAAGGAAATGGCAAATCACTCTAATACAGCGGTACATTGGTACTTTTCTTTAACTCATTCTAGAAGGCAGGTCAAGTACCAAAAAGGTTGAATTTTTCCCATAAGAAATAATGTAAATTGAATTAATCTGTTCCAGAAAACCCAGACTTTATGAGGCATTATATGAATTAATGGAGTTGTATTTTACTAAGTAAATATTAATAATACATAGGCATAAATAAAAGCAATAATTAGGTTAAAGAAAATAATTTTAACTTGATCTATATTGAGAGGAGTTCATGGCCTAAGGGGATGGTGGGGAGGAGAAATTTTATTGTCTGAAAGAGGAGTCTCCTTCCATAATATCTGAGGGCAACTGCCCATCTGGAGTTCTTTCTCTTTCTCTTTTCTGTCCCTTATCACCACTGAACTGTGTCTGAGATTCTCCAGGTGTAAGTTCAACAAGAAACTTGTCCAATGATGTTTGTTTTTGCCTGTGTTTCAAAATTCCTCTAAAGTGGGAAATGGTCTGGTCATGAACAAATTTACAATTCTGTTTGTTAAAGGCTTATCTAAAGGGCAGCTGAGTGGCTCATGGATTGAGAGCCAGATCAAGAGACGGGAGGTCCTGGGTTCAAATTTGACCTCAGATACTTCCTACCTATGTGACCCCAGACAAGTTATTTAACCCCCTAGTCTAGCCTTTACCACTCTCTTGAGCTCTTCTTTGTGCCCCTGAACTAACATGTGATTCTTTGTTTTGATTGAAGTGGGCATACACTTTCTGAGATTGGGATGCCAATAAGTTCTAGCAATTGTGTCAAGTGCCAAGCTAACATTGAATACTGCAACATTTTTTTCTAGTCAAAATATATCAAATAGGGGGCAGCTGGGTAGCTCAGTGGAGTGAGAGTCAGGCCTGGAGACAGGAGGTCCTAGGTTCAGGCCCGGCCTCAGCCACTTCCCAGCTGTGTGACCTGGGCAAGTCACTTGACCCCCATTGCCCACCCTTACCAATCTTCCACCTATGAGACAATACACCGAAGTACAAGGGTTTAAAAAAATATATCAAATACCAAATTTGGCAAGTTCCAAAACCATTGAATGAATACCAAGGTTTGACTACCATTGCCAAGAAAACCACAAATGAGATTATAAAGCATTCAACAAGCCTGAACAACAACATTCTATTTTAGCTGTCCTTCACTTGACCTGCAGCACAATATTCCAAGTCTAATTTACCACAGTGCATTATTGGGACCAAGAGACCAGTCAATTTTCCCTGACCATCTCCTTCCCCTCTTAACCATTATAACATGGATATACTAGATCACAATCCTTCAGAAAACTGTTCTCTACTAAAGGAAAACAGGTGTTTGTGGGTTTGTTTTTTTAAAGTAACAGCAAATATGACAAATATAAAGAGTGAAATAATAAATAAATTAGGTGAAAATAGAGTAGTATACCTATCAGATCTGTGGGAAAGGAAGGAATTTAAGACCAAGCAAGAGATAGAGAATATTGCAAAATGTAAAATGAATGACTTTGATTATATTAAATTTAAAATTTTTGTACAAACAAAACCAATGCAACCAAAATTAGAAAGAAAGCAACAAATTGAGAGAACATTTTTAGAACAAAACTCTCTGACAAAGGTTTAATATCCCAAATATATAAGGAACTAAGTCAAATTTACAAAAAAATCAAGCCATTCCCCGATTGACAAATGGTTAAGAGACATGAAAAGGCAGTTTTCACACAATGAAATCAAAACTATCAATAAGCACATAAAAAGTGTTCTAAATCCCTCCTGATTAGAGAAATGCAAATTAAAACAACTCTGAGGTACCACCTTACATCTAGCAGACTGACCAATATAGCGGCAAAAGAAAGTGATAAATGTTGGAGGGGATATGGCAAAATTGAGACACTAATACACTGCTGATGGAGTTGTGAATTAATCCAACCATTCTGGAAGGCAATTTGGAACTATGTGCAAAGGACTTTAAAAGAATGCCTACTCTTTGACCCAGCCATGCCACTGCTGAGTTTGTATCCCAAAGAGATGATAAGGAAAAAACATTGTACAAAAATATTTATAGCTGCACTCTTTGTGGTAGCAAAAAATTGGAAAATGAGGGGGTGTCCATTGATTGGAGAATGGCTGAGCAAATTGTGGTATCTGTTGGTTTTGGAATACTATTGTGCTAAAAGGAATAATGAACTGGAGGAATTCCATGTGAACTGGAATGACCTCCAGGAATTGATGCAGAGCAAAAGGAGCAGAACCAGGAGAACATTGTACACAGAGACTGATACATTATGGCACAATCAAATGTAATGGATTTTTCTACTAGCAATGGCTCAGGACAATTCACAGGAACTTGTGAGAAAGAATTCTATCCATATCCAGAGAAAGAACTGTGGAAACAGAAATGCATTAGAAAAATATGTGATCAATCACATAATGTGATGGGGATATGATTGGGGTTTTAATATTAAAGAATCACACTACTGCAGATATGAATAACACAGAAATAGGTTTTGAACAATGATACATGTATAACCCAGTGGAACTGCTTGTCAGATTTGGGAGGGGGAGTAAAGAGCAGGGGGCAAAAGAGGATCATGGAATCATGTAACCATGGAAAAATATTCTAAAGAGAAAAAGAAAAAAGTAATACTAAGTTTGATTGATATGAACATATATAGGTCTATTTAAGAAAGCCCTTGAAAATTACATCAACAAAAACTTTAAGTCATTAGGGAATTATATACCCCTTTCTTGTTTATATTAAAATTAAAAAAAAAAACCTAAGACCCTTAGCAGATAATTGTAAAGTAATCAGCCTTAGGATCATAGATTTAGAGTTTAAAGATCCCCTAGAAACTGTCTAGTCCAACACCATTATTTTACAACTGAATAAATGAGACCTAGAGATATGAAGTACCCAATCTAAGTTCACTTGGGTAAGTTAAAAAGAATGGCTGGATATGAAGCCAGATCATCTGGATCCAATTCCAGCATGCTTTCCATTGTATAATTCTATCATTTAATGAGAAGTCAACTCTTTCGGTTCTAAGCACTGTTTTTGCTAATCTCTTAAAGGTAGGATAGCAAGGAGGTACAATTTTTAGAAACCAGAATTTACAAGCATTGCTATTTATTTAAAACTATATGATGTTAACCAAGTGGCCTCAATTTACTTACCTGTAAAATGAAAGAATTGAACTAGGTGACCTCTAAGGTCCCTTCCATTTTTAACATGCAAATAATATGACTTCCATGTTTTTGGTTCCTATCTTCACTTCTTCTTTTTTTTTTTTTAAACCCTTGTACTTCGGTGTATTGTCTCATAGGTGGAAGATTGGTAAGGGTGGGCAATGGGGGTCAAGTGACTTGCCCAGGGTCACACAGCTGGGAAGTGGCTGAGGCCGGGTTTGAACCTAGGACCTCCTGTCTCTAGGCCTGACTCTCACTCCACTGAGCTACCCAGCTGCCCCCCCCCCATTTTCACTTCTGATCAGGCCTCTTGTTAATACATTCCACCAGTTATAGTGGGAAGCCACATCTCTAATCAATTAGATCACAGAATTGTGTTTTCTAAGATGGCAGCCAAGATGCGTCCGTTCAATCACTCCTTTTTGTGCAAGTAACAGGATAGTATACCAATAGTGCCAAAGTATAGAGCACAGCATGAAAGAAATTCTGTTAGCTCCCATATATGTACAAACCCCATGCATAGGCATAGTAGAAGTAAGCACCTTCACAATGCGATGCCCCCAGTGGCCTCCAGTCTTTGATTGCTCTGCTCCTTTAAGTAATAGTAATAATAAATTTCCTTTAAGGAAATAGTAGTATCTATGGTGATCACTAGATTCCCCTGCAAGGCTATAAATACTCTGTGGTCTGTGAAAGACTTGCCATATTTAGGGACATTCTTAGATTCTAGTTGGGATACTTCCTTCATCCTAGTTATTTAGATTCTTATGACACCTGATTATTTCTGGAGCCTCATTAGTAGTAAAGATCTTTAAATAACTATATTTCTCCCCAGTACTTTTAAAGGACAGAGTATTATTTGGTCCACCTTGATGTCAATGCATCACAGATCTGTGATGTGTGTGGGAACTCCATCTACCAATGACGATCTCTACCTATAACTTAACAGGCAAGTCACAAGAGAGTCACACAAGGCTCAGAAAGAGGATTAATTACTTGTATATGGCCAAATAGCTAAGAAAAAGACAAGTGAAGATTTGAAGCCAAGTCTCATAGAGGATTAGACTGGGAGCCAGAGGACCCAGGCTCAAATCCTAGCCATTACTTACCATTTGAATGAGCTTGAACAAGTCATTTTACCTCTCTAGGGCTCAGTTTCCTCATCTATATAATGAGGGAATTGTTCTAGATACTCTGAGGCTCCTTTAAGCTATAAATCTATGATGAATATGATGCCAAGTTCAGCTACATTTCACCAAAACTTTATAGAATAGACATTGCTCTCAGTCAGGAGAGTTGAGTTTGAATATTGACTCTCATAGTTACTAGCTATGTAACCCTGGATTCAAGTCTCCTCTACAAAATGACTATAAGAATACATACACTATTACCTTTTAGGGGTTGCTATGCTGTGATAGATACAGTGACCACATCTGGGATTTCATTAGTTTAGATACTCCCCAGATGAGGAAATTCCTTCTACCATTGCAGATCTGCATCTTCTCATCCACTTGTAGACTGAAAGAATCACTTAGAGCACTAGAGACTTAACCACAGCCTCACAGCCGGGTTGTGTCAGAGGCAGGACTTGGATCCAGCCCTCATGGATCCAAGGCTAGCTCTCTATCCATTCCCTCTTTTACTGTGAGGTGAGTGCTTTGTAAACAAGATTGTTAATGCCAAAACACAAGAGTATTTCAGAAAATAACTTGACCCAGCTATTAGTGGGCAGTGCTGGATTGTATATTTGTAGTCCAAGGATCAACTAAGTTCAGCATGGAAAGGCCTACCACTAGTCTGTACAGAGTGCCATGACATTTTTGGCCACTGCAACCATCTGCTGACTCATAAAAGGAACTGTGGTGTACAGGATTAGTAAGGATACTAACTAGAATGTTAGATGTTTGAAAAAATTAAGCAACATTCTGTAGATCTGTGTGGCAACTTGGTAGAGAGAATCTGCTTTAACTATATTGGACTTGTTACAGTCCTGATTACAAATGACTTTTCTTTGAGATATTGAGCTTCAAGATGAATGTGTGCTGCAGTTATATTTTTAAATGCAAAATAAATGAATGAAGTTTCCACCAAAAACTCATTGACAAACATGAAAATTCATAAAGACAACTTGGACTAAGTGCATTAAAGTTTGGGGTAAAGTTTCAGGTTGGAGGACAGAATGATGAAAAGATCAACAGCTACAAATGAAAATGCAAAGTATAGGGACATCTAGGTAGCACATACGTAGAGCACCAGGCCTGAGGTCAGAAGGAGCTGGGTTCAAATCTAAGCTCAGATCCTTCCTAGCTATGTGGCCCTGGGTAACCCTTAACCCTTATTGCCTGGCCCTTGCCACTCTTAAAACTGATACTAAGGCAGAAAGTAAGGGAAGAGAGGAAGAGAGGAAGAGAGAGAGAGAGAAAAAGAGAGAGAGAGAAAAAGAAAGAAAGAAAGAAAGAAAGAAAGAAAGAAAGAAAGAAAGAAAGAAAGAAAGAAAGAAAGAAAGAAAGAAAGAAAGAAAGAAAGAAAG
>NC_058131.1:581658397-581673839 GCF_016433145.1 Gracilinanus agilis
AGAGAGAGAGAGAGAGAGAGAGAGAGAGAGAGAGAGAGAAGGAAATACATGATAGTTTGAAGAGGGGAAAGGCACTAAAAACTAGAGGTAGCATTAAAGGCTTCTTATTGGATATGATGCTAGAGTTGAGCCTTGAAAGAAATTAAGAATTCTGAAATACAGAGATAAGGAAGGAAGGAATTCTAGGTATGGGAATCAGCCTGAGAAGAGGCACGAGTTGGGAAATGGATGTCATTACGGGAACAGCAAATTCCTGTTTGGCTAAAATAGAAAACATGTGAAACAAGCCTCAAGTCTGGAACCAGACTGTGAAACACCTTAAATGCCAAGCTGCTCTAAACTGGTCTTTGCAAAGATACTAAAATAATTTTCCCATAGCATAGACTTGGCAATATTTCTTACTTCTAAATCTTTAGTGGTTCCTCATTGTATCCAGGATGGTGTCTATAATAACCTGAAGTCATGACATAGTCAAATGAAGTTTTGTTGGTTTTTTTTTTTGGATTTTTTTTAAAGGATGGAGGGGGGGGGGATACAGTAATGTTTATAGGCTCCAAGGAAAGAATCGTTACATAAGAAAAGCTTGAAGATGAGAGGATGTGATCCAATAGGCAAACTCCTAAAGGTAAAGAGAAAAAAAGAGACTGAGAGCAATTCGATTCAACTCAATTCAATTCAGTTAAGTACTTATCAAGTACTTATTCTGTAGAGACACTGATAGGCAATAGGGATGAAAGCTAAAAGTGAAATTAGTTCTCATTTTCAAAGACCTTACATTCTAGGGAATGTAAATATATGCAAAAGCAAATAAATAAAAAGCACACACAAAGTTCTTTTGGTGGCCAGAGGAAGAACTATCAAGTTGGGGTTCAGAATAGATCTCATGAATGAGATAGCATTTGAGCTGGACCTTGGGGAGAGTTAAAAGATTTACAAGGGTAAGATGGCAGAGCATTCCAGAGACAGAGGACAGCATATAGAAAGGTAATGAGACCATGTATATGGAGTAGCAAGCAGAACAATTTGGCTTGAACAGAGAGCATGAGATATAAAGTGAAATTATCCTGTAAAGATACAACTAGGAGTGAGCTTGGCAAGAAGGAACAACTCTTCATCAGAAATTAGAGCAATGAAGGAGAGGATGGGGATAGTTTAGAGGTTTTAAGCAACAGAAAAAGGGACTATGATAGACAACTTTTATTTTACCTGTGAAGCAGGAGGCAAGGACCTCAGTTGAGAGGGTTGGGGAAGGTTGGTATATAATACATGATTAAAGAAGAGAAAGCTTATAATAGCTACTGTAGGAGTTGTGATAGAGTCAATAAGAGAAGAAAAAAGGAGCACAAAACAGCATTAAGGGCCCATTTGAGATTAGATAACATTACTAATATGTGAACTATTTTACTCCTCACATACACAATTCAGTGAACTCCAGTGGTTCCCCATTACTTCCAAAATTAATCATAAAATGCTCTGCTTGGCTTTTAAAGCCTGATAAGCTGGCCCCTTCCTTCTTTTACACGTTGCCATATACTTTACTTGTCTCCACATATCCTAAAATCCAGTGACATTGGTCTCCTTACTGTTCCTCACTTTCCATACTCTGTATTTCAAGTGCTGTCCTTTTATGCCTGAAGAATGCTCACTCTCCTTGTCTCTTCCTCCTACCTTCAAATGGAGGTTAAAATCCTACCTTCTGTTAAAACCTTTCCCATTACCCTCCCTCTAAGACTGCCTCCAAATTATCCTATTTGTCTTGTTTGTACATAGTTGTTTGTTTGTTGTCTCCCCATTTGATTATGAGTTCCTCTGAAGAAGAAACTGTTTACATCTTTCTTAGGTATCCCCAGTTCTTAGCCAGTGACTGCTGACTTGACTTGATTTAACCTGTTCCACATAGAAATGAGATTTTCTTTAAGTTCATCAATAGTATATCTATAGCAGTAATTCCCAAAGTGGGCACTACCACCCCCTGGTGGGTGCTACAGCGATCCAGGAAGAGTGGTGATGGCCACAGGTGCATTTATCTTTCCTATTAATTGCTATTAAAATTTTTAAAAAAATTTATTTCCAGGGGGCTAAGTAATATTTTTTTCTGGAAAGGGGGTGGTAGGCCAAAAAAGTTTGGAAACCATTGATCTATAGGAGCAGAGAAGATAGATGGTGGAGGCAGCTCATGCTTGGGTTTGGAAAATCACATGAAGCAATAGAACAAGAGGAAACATTCTTAGAAAACTGAAGGAAGAGAAATATACCAGGAAAGAGGTAACAATACACTAAATACAGAATCAGGACACATGGCACTCGGTCCTTCCTTTCACATTCTGCGTGCATTGATTATTCATCTTCTCAGAAGCCAGTTAGAGAAAGTCCTTTCATCATCTTGTTCCCATTTTTTCTGGTACAACTACATGTGGCTTATTACCCTTCAGAATGACCAATGTTTGATTGCAACTGTTCCTACCTACACAGACAATTGCCTCCTAATTGTTTTTCTATCTCAGATCTCTTCCTCCTTAAATCCATCCTTCACAAGGTTACCAAAGTGACATTCCTACAGCACAAGTCTGACTATGTTGCTCCCCTCCTCAATAAAGCTCACTGGTTCCCTGTTATTTTATGCAATGACCAGCTGAGAAGTATAGACGTTCAGATCATGGTACATATCAAATCATAAAACCTTAAAGATCATTTTTCCAAATTCTTTATTTTACATAGGTAAGGAAACTGAGCCTCAGAGGTGAAATGGCTTGTCCCAAACAAATTATAAATAACAGAGGTTTTCACTTTCATGTACAATCCTCTTTTTCTATTCTAGCATTCTAAAGAGAAATGCTTGTTTCATTTGGAGTTTGTTAATCATGGGATAAAAATTCTAATGAATTTCCCAATGAAGTTAGGTCCAGATCATATACAGAGTGAAGGAGAGGAGATAAGAAGAGTAACACCGAGGCTTCCTCAAAGTCCAATTAATCTAGGCTACTATATTTGATCTTTCTTTTAGGATATGGACATTCGGTGTAAAGTCCAGTGAGTCAAGTTCCTAACTTTGACTATTTGCTTTGTTCCTCTCCCAGTGATTTAACTGTTGCAAAAATTATCCTTATTTTGTGCTTCTTTAAGTCCCCTAAGTAAATCTTAAGTCCCCTAAGTAAATAGAAAGGAGTAGAATTAAAAACCAAGTGAAGGAAATTCAGTTTCCCTTGAATTTAGTGACCTACTTTGGGAAGCTGGATAATGTTCAAAATGAAGATGCTAGGGGCTTCTAACAAGCCATGGGTTTCTGTAGCTATGACAACTGCTTCCCTTGGTTAGGTCTGAATTCCCTACAGCACTCTCCTACTCCAGAAGTCAAGTAACAGATGCAAAACTAATGGTTTTTAATATTAATAAGGATACTTAATAGCAAAAGAGAGCATAGTCTGGAAATTTTAAATTAGAGTACTTAGTTGAAATGGCCAATGGAGTTTCTCTATCACCAGCTAGCAGTTTTATCAAGTGCCATAATTCAGTGTTCAGTAATGGAAAGACCAATTCCATAGCTAAAAGAAGAAATCTTGGCTGTCTTCAGAAATGACCAGTTGATTATAAGCAGGAAGGAATTACTAAGAAAGTGCTAATAGCAATCATTATCATCATCATCATTATTGAAATCATATTTCATTATAATTTTTTTCTCAAGAAGTTTTCTATATGTTACTTTGCCATTTTTATCAAGAATGTATAAGCAACAGAGGCCGTTGGTTGGTTATTGTCCTTTATACTTGAAGAGGACCAAAATAACCTCAACCTGTCAGAATCAATGTACAATGTATCTGACTGTGGCTGATCAGACCAATCTGGCCTCAGAAGGCTCTACCATAAGTCAGGCACAAATAATCCATATCAAAATTTGGGATGGAGATGTCTCTAGATTTGTGCATCTCATGTTTCTTTTGAACTGCTAAAATTCTGCTTTGCTCATAGAACATAGAACAGTGCTTTTTTTGATTTGGGCATGCCATGCTGTCATTTTGTCATTTTATAAAGAAGTTTATAGGCAAAAGAGAAATAGAGTATAGCTGAGATAGAACTAGCTTTTAATCAGGAGCTGAATTGATGTTCTGCCTCTAATATATACTGTTTAGTGTGACCCTCACTAAGTACCTTAACCTCTCAATGTTCTGGGTAACTCTCCAAAGACTATAATGTTACAGAACAATTTCTAGTCTACATTGGTCAAGGGGGATAGTCTAAATTCCAAAGTCCTTCATTCTCAAAGTTTGCACCAAGCAAGCACAAACCTTCCAAAGTCCTACCAATATGGAAAGACTTTACATATAGTCTCAATAATGTCTTTTAGACCTGTTGCTCAAGGACCAGCCTCTCTGTATTTGTGGAAGTTTATCCACAGGTTGACCAGTAGTACACAGAGTGGTAAGGGCTAGACAATGGGCGTTAAGTGATTTGTCCCGGGTCACAAGGCTAGGAAGTGTGGGAGGTCAGATTTGAACCTAGGACCTCCCTTCTCTAGACCTGGCTCTCAATCCCCTGAGCCACCCAGCAGCCCCCTTACGACAACTCTTTAAATATTTGCAAAGCTATCATTTTTATTTTGAGTTTTGTTGAAGCAATCCAACATTTCAGAATTTTTACTTAAAAAAAGGCTTAAGAATGAAGAAAATATATAGGAGGGAAATAATAAGACACACTTAGAATGCAATTCTATGAGATATTTCTTGGGATTATCTACTAGGTTTATATTACCTGCATTTTTTAAAAAATTAAAACCTTTCTTCTGTTGTAGAAATGATAATAACTATTGATTACAAGGCAGAAGAGTAGTAAGGGCTAGGCAATTAGGGTTAAATGACTTGCCCAGGATCACACAACTAATCTAAGGCTCCAAAGTTGAAGAACAATTTCTAATCTATATTGGTAGCAGGAAATTTTCTCACTGGGAACTCCCTATGCAATGAAATTATGAGTCTGGAACATCTTTCCCCTGATTAATAAAAAGTATGGGTATAATATAATACCTGTTTAACAGGAGAGGAATTGAGGGAGCTCCCTACTCTGATGAAATCACAGGTATGAACCCCAACTCTTCCCTCAAATGTATAGGCATAGAAAATGTCAATTTAGTAGATGAGAAAATTGAGGCTCAGAGCAGTTATCACTAGCCCAGGAACTCTACTGATATTTAGTGGTAATGTCAGTCCCATAGCTTCAGTCTCTTGATTCTCAGACCATTTGGCTCTTCCATCTTCTTGAAGATGATCAATCCCAGCACTGCCCAAAAGCTTCTCTTTAGTCATCATTCATATGCCTTCTCACCCATATACATAGCTGTATGGAAGAGACTCAACACACTGGACCCTTATGGGTTCCTCCAATTTTGAAGATGGCTCTGACATAACTAACCTGAATATAGTAGAGTAGGCTTAATTCCCTTGAGGTGACCAGTCTTCCTGATAAGCTACTACAGCCAGCAGTGCTGACTTACTTCTAGAAACAATATATAATGGTCTTATTGCTACTCTCTATAGCTTTCCCATATTTGATTTAACAAAAGTGATGATCATTTTGTACTACTCTGGATGGTTAAAGCTATGTTGTGATTCTATGAAGGCCCAATCCACAATGCCTAAAAATTAATCTCCCATAATGGCACAGGAAATGATGCAACAGCTGGCTAGGATTAATATTCTCTTAATATCTGCTTTTATGTGATTAATAGCTTCATGGATAAAACCTTTAACCAGAGAAAGCAAGCAGAGGTTACTAAGCTCCCTCAAGTGCATCATTTAGAGTATGCTTTGAGCAACAAGCTATTTCAGCAATTCAGTTTCTTCCTACCAGATATATATCTTAAACTCATCTTCCCAGAAGTACAGAACCACAAAATTTCAGAATTTGAAAAGGACCCCCAGCAGCTGGCCATCTTATACTATCTATATTTTAAAAAATATCCTCTTTCAATACCTGAGAAGTGGTCATCCAGCTTCAGCCTGGAGCCCTTTAATGGAAAAGAACCCATTATCTACAAAGGCAGCTTATTCTACTTTTGGACAATCCCAATTTTTAGGAAATTTTTTTCTTACAGCAGGGCTAAATTTGCCTCTTTGTCCTTTCTATGCATTTCTCCTGTTTCTGTTTTATGGAGACCAAAATGAACAAATTTAATCCTTCTTCCATATGACATCTTTTCAAGTATTTGAAGGCAGCCAGCAATCATTTCTTCCCTTAGTTTTTTTAAAGAAGTTTGACCACATCAACATTTCAGAATCTTTAGTTTTAAAAAAACACCTTACAAATTATGTCCATGAATTTCACAGAAGAAAGAGATTGGGATCCAAACTTAGTATGACCAGAATCCTAATAGAAAGCTAGATGGTCAATTATAGTTCTCTATAATAACTCAGCTGGGTGATGGCACAGTAGATAGTGTTGAACTTGGATTCAGGAAGACCTGAATTCAAATTTAGCTTCACATACTTTACTTGTATAATCTTGAGCAAGTCACTTTACCTTTGTTTACCTCAGTTTCCTGACTTGTCAAAGAACCGCACTTCCCTTTCAGGGTTATTGTGAGGCTCAAATGAGATAATTGTAAAATATTTGCCACATAAGAACTATATAAATATTGGCTATCATTATTGTTATCTCACATTTATATAACATTTCATGGTTTCTAAGTGTAATAACCTTAGGAGACCTATAATGTAGATATCATTGACCCTATTTTACAAATGAGAAATCTGAGGCTCAGATAATTTAAGTGACTCACCCAAAGTCACACAGCTAATAAGTGTCAAAGCCAAGTAGAAATCAGTTCTTCTCACTTCAAGTCAGGGCTCTCACCACTACACTCTACTGTCTCTTTTAGAGTTCTCTGCCACTGTTAAACCCATGTTATTACTTTCCCTCACATATGTCAGCTCCATTCTCACTTCTATTCTCTTCCCATGATCAAGGTCATAAATTTTCAGAGGTCTCATGACTAGATTTCAGAGGCTCCAGAAAGTCAGATGGGGGGGGGGAATTACATATTTATTGCAATATAATTGACTTCCTTTTTAATCCTATGTATTTTATTTTATGGACTTAAAAAGCATTCTGAGAAAGGGTCTATAAGCAACTGCCAAAAGTGTCCATGTCATACAAATGAGTTTAGAAACTTTTGATTTAGATCCTACCTATCCTTCAAACACAGCTCACGATCTTCCTCCTGCATGAAGTCTTCCAGAGTTATTCCTCTTTGAATTTCTACTATAGTTATAATCCATAACTAAACCCAGTTTTGTAATCAACTGTTTATAGGACCTGAAAAGGACCTTAGAGGCCATCTAGTTCAACCTTCTTATTTTTCAGATGAGTAAACTGAAGGGAAATTTAAGGGACTTGACCAAGTTCTCACAGTAAGCATTGGAGGCAAGGTTCAAACCCATTTCCTCTCAAGAGCCAGTGCCCTTTGTACCATGTACTTGTACCATGTTATGTATGTATCATGGTGGCTTCTTATTCTCTCTTCTGTTAATACTCATTTGTTAGATACAAAGCCCCATGCTAGGTACTATATAAAGTAAAAATAGTGGTCATTGCCCAGAGCAATTCACCAAATAGTCAATATCTCCAAAGGTGGGCTAGAACCCAGGCTTTCCAGGCTTGAAAATGGTTCTCAATCCATTGTGTCACACAATTAACAGATGAGGTAAATGAGGAATAAGAATTCTAATCTATTATATTCTGGATGAGGTTTGAATTCCACCTTGGTGGAGTTTTATTTACCAAAATGAGAAGAAGAATAACGCTTATACTGCCTCCCTTACAAGGCTATGAGGATCCCATATGAAAAGAGATGGGAAGCACTCTGTAACAGTTAAGTGCCACAAAAATATAAACTCAATGGGATGTCCTAAAAGACTTAGTGCAGCTTAAAGCTTTAGGTAAGAACAATATTAAGTCTTTTGGGACATCCTGCCTTCCTGTATTGTTTTCTGAGAGTGACTAACAGGAAGAAGAGGTTTGGGATAGCTCTCAGAATATACTATTTTAGTGGCTATGTATTAGAAAGAAGAGTTGAGGTCCACATGGCTTCCTAAAGTTCCTCTTTCATTGTGACCAAGAGTCTAGAGAGTATTATACCTGGAGAAGCACTTTTCTGAGTCTTCACAACTCAGTAAAAGCACTGGGGAAGTAGCTCACTGGGAATATATGGCCTGAGTCCATTCTTTTCCTATTGACATTAACCAGTATATTTCTTAAATCCTTCTTCCTCCCTTGACTCACACACCGAGGTCATTGTACCCTATTTCATTCCCCTGGGTCCTAGGAGGTCCACCTTTGCCATTGTTTGTTCTTAAAGTACAATTATTATACTGTCATTACCATTCATCAGCACAGTTTCTAGCACATAGTGGGTGCTTCATAAATGATTGCTGACTGATTTTCCTAGGTTCTGAGTAAACCTCTTTCATTCTAACAGTGACTAGCATAGGGAGAATGGAGCTTCACTCTGGGTGCTGAAAAAAAGGGAAGGTACTTCCTTCCAAGATGTACACTTCCTACATGAAATGTCCACTATCCTTTTCCTTGCCTTAAGTTTCTCCATCAACCTGTACCATTGTGAATCCTTTCCCATGGTCAGACTCAAAACCAGCCACAACCCCTATTGAACAGGATTTCTTCTGTGTCATTGCCCTCCACCTCCACAACTGGCCTTGCTTTAGAGCTTTGATTCTTTTGGAATCCTTGGATTCATTTCCAGGTTTTGCTGTTTTTGTTCCTTCAGTTAGGCAATAGATTCAAAGCTAATGTCTTCCTTTCATGGTCTGGTTCCAAGGGAGTTTTCTTTTTATCATCATCTGCCCTAATATGTAGAATGACCTTCAAAGATAGGTCCACAGACCTAACCCTCACTCATCACACTTCAACCAGTTTGACCCCTTGATTACCATAAGTTTGGCCTGAAATTTTCACTTTTTTATTCTCAGAAAAAATTAGTCCTCCATTTTTCAACAAACTTCCAATTGTTCTTGCAGGCCAAACAGATTTTCTCCCCTTAGCACTACTAAATGTTTCATTGCAGGGGGGAAATGGAGCTATATAAACTGATGTTACTGGGAGGTAATTATTTGTAAATACAACTCTAAGCTATGTTACAGCAGAGTACACAGCTTTTCTGTAGGGATGGGTTATGTTGAAAGTCATACTGATGGTGGGATAACTGGGGCTTTGTCCCAGGGCGTCTAGAATAGTTGACATGGCTTGGGGAGGGCACAATTCCTCCACTATCTTTGACTCTAGCGGATCTGCTTGCTCCATACTATATGACTGTGTGGTTCTGAGGGTCCCATCATGTCCTTTGTCCCTTCCTCTTTACTCACTAACATGCCTCCTCAATATCTCTACCCAAGGCATTAGGGAATCAAGAGTTATTATTATACCATAGAGGTTTAACTGGACTTTCCGAGACCAGAACCACTCCTGCATAGGTTTCTCCTGGCCATAGAAAGCACACTATCTCTGTAGATGATCTAAGTTCAAATCCTATTTCTGATCCTTATTGGCTGTGTGAACTCAGTTTCCTGTTCTGTAAAATTAGTTAGACTAGATGGCCTCTCAAGTTCCTTCTGGCTCTTGTCTAAAAGACTTATGATCCTTCAGCTATACCTGACCAGAGTATCCTCAAGAAATTTAACTGATCCCTTGGAGCCAGGATTCTCGGGGATATCTCTGGTTATGATATGTTAATGACATTATTACAAAATGATAGTAAGTGGGACAAACTTACTTAGGGAATGTAAATGCCTGTTCTTTTGTTCCTTAATTTCTATCCTTTTTATGCATGTTTTACATTTTAAAACTTTTTCTTTTTTTTAAAGAACCACCCAAAAACAGCAGGTGGTCTTGATGCAAACTTGCCAAGCACAGTCAGGCAGCCAGCACATAAAGGAGACCCAATGGAGAGCCTGGAAGAAAAGTAACAACAAAATACAATTTTCTGCAAGTCTAGAAAAAAAAACCCCAAACACCTAAGTTTTTATTCCCTGATTAAAGTACTTCAGGCATGGACTCCAGTTCTTGCACAGGATTGCAGCCTGCATAGGTTTCTTTTCACTCTAAAATATTCACAAGGAGATCACCATCACTACTAAGATGAATGAATAAGGCATCCCATTCTAGTGGTCTTTTATTTGGGGGAAGCACTAGACCTTTCATCTTTAACCCAGGGTCTATTGCAAGTGAGAAAATTGAGTCCAGGTATAGGGAAACTGCCTTTTGCAAAAATTCCAATTTCCTTAGATAAGTCTGTACCAGCTTTCTCAAAATGGAGACCTTCCCTGGCTTCAGAGGTATAATTGTTACCCTGAGCCATCTTCTGCATTCATTAGGGCTAGGAGAACTGCTACAGCTAAAGTAAGAATCTAGTCAACTCCCGAGGCTCAGGAAAATTGGTTAATTTATTTCTCCATTATGCTTTATTGTTTCATGGCCCATTTGCCCTTCTATCTAGGGTTTCTGCCATGATCTTGAAGCACTAAATATCAGAACAAAGGCTTTTTTAGCAGAGATACTTCAATTAGTTATGTTAGGCCGGCTTCATAGCATGACTTTTGTCTGTAGTGTTCAAGTATTCTGGGTCAAACAGCCTTGATGATATCCTTATGAACTTTTAGAAGATTCACTTTTATAGTAGAAAAAGGTATTGGGTGAAGCCAAGGGCCTGGGGTTCAAATTCTGACTTTGACATTTACTATCTATAGTCTTAGGATTTTATTCATATATGTTTATTAGTGATTAATTCCTTTATAAGCTCTAGGTCCCCCTTAAAGGTGGTCATAATTATGCCATTCGTATCTGGTATCGGATAGAGCTCTTTCATCATTTCTATATTCTGATGGCCTTCAGTGGGAGGGTGCTGAGCACCAGCATTAGTGGATGTGCCAGCCTCCACTCTGGCCCCAGGATTCAGTCTTACCCTACTTCTACAAAAATCAAAGCTTACCAGCTTACTAGCATCCAGAGCTAGTGCTCTCATCCGGAGCACAGCTTCACTCTTCCTGTAACTCTTCCTTCTTTTCCTTTGGTTCATATCACAATTTACACTTACATGATTGACCCAACAGGGTAGCAGGAGAAGATTAGAGTGCTGGATAGGGGAATGGAAGCACTTCCCATGGAGTTGACCCTGTTTAGTGTGACATGCTTCAATCTATTCTTCAACCACAGGAGCTTCCTTTTATCCTCCATTTTCCCCTTCACATGTCATACTCCATAGCAGGGGGCTGAATACTCCTCTTGCCTTACCAAACAATTATCACCAATGTGAAAAGAAAATCTGGATTTTTTTTCTAGCCTGGGGAATAATTACAAATTGTGACAGTTGCCAACCCCTTTTGCCTTCCATGCACAGCCATCTAACTTTCAAAATATTCATCTCCAAAGTCTAACATACATTATCTTAGGCAAGTTGCTTCTCTTTGACAAGTTGCTTAACCTCTTTGGGTCTCAGTTTCCTTGCCTGTAAAATGAGGTGGATGAACCAAATACACTCGAAAATTTCTTAAAGTTCTAAATTCTCTAAAATCTCTTGAAGTTCTAAATTCTTTATGTTGGCATGAATACTCCTATTTTACAAGAGACACCCTCACCAGGGATTTATTTTGGGGATCCTCATGGATAGTGAAATTTGCAAATAATATACAGATTCTAAGAATAAAGATTGTCCCCTGTTTTGTCCTTATTCCTATTCATTATAGTATTATTTATTTTCTTCTATTGGATGGGTGCATACAGAAACAATGCACTATACTAATTGCAAAGAATAGGTAACAAGATGGCACTGTTTAACTTGTTAGGGAGACCTGAGTTCAAATCCTGCCTCAGATATTCCTTTTCTGTGTGGCCATGGGCAGGCAAATCACTAAGCCTCTGTCTGTCTCCATTTTTGCATCTATTAAATGGGAATAATTATAGCACCAACCTCCTAGGGTTGCCATACTGATTAAGAGAGATAATTTAAGATTCTTTAATTTTAAATTAATTTTAAATTAAATTTTAATTAATTTAAGTTCTGCAAACTCTTTTTGCTTTTTTTGCAAAGCACAATATAAATGCTAGAGATATCATAGCTGTTATTATAGTATTACAAGATTGTATATATGTAATTATTGTTATAATACTGCAAGAATATAGAGAAGGGAGAATATTCTAACAACCTGAGGTAACTAAAAGTAGAATGAGCTATCTCAGGAGATAGTAAGTACAGAATCTCAGAGTTGTAAGGACCTCAGAGGTCATCTAATTCAACCCTTTTTGGAATAAGAATCCCATATGGAACCTATTCAGTAAGTGGTCATCCAGCTTTTACTTGAAGATTTATAGATAAGGGAAATTCACTACCTACCAAGGCAAGCCATTCCACTTTGGAATAACTCTTATTCTTAGGAAGTTTTTCTTAAAAATCCAATCTAGGGGGGTTGAGGGGCAAAGGGGAAAGTAAGAGCATGAATCATGTAACCATGGAAAATTTTTCTAAAAAATAAAATTTTAAATGCAAAAAAGAAAAAAGAAACAAAAATCCAACCTAAACCTACTTCTCTGCAACTTCTATCCATTATTCTTAGGTTAAACTCTAAGATCAAGCAGAACAGACTGAATTCCTTTTGTCCATGACACCAAACAACTGTTCTGACATGTAAAGAAAGCTATTGTGTTTCTTACTACTGGTGGAGATCAAGTGGATGAACACATGTTGGGAAGGCTGTAGAGTTTTTTATACATAGGAAGCACAATTATCTGCATACAGAGTTGTTGTTCAGTCATGTTTGTCTCTGTGACCCCTTTTAGGGTTTTCTTTTGGCAAAGATACTTGAATAGTTTGCCATTTCTTTCTCCAGCTTATTTTACAGAGGAGGAAACTGAGGAAAAGAGGGAAAAGTAACTTATTCATAGTCCCACATTTAGTAAGTGTCTGAGGCCAGATATGAACTCAGGAAGATGAATTTTCTTGACTTCAGGCTTGGCGCTCTTTCAACTGTACCACCTGGTTTCCTCCTGAATACAGAGTACCTGGGTTCAAATCTTTCTTTGGACACTACCTATGTGAACTGGATCTTTTCCTAGAAAAGCTCCAACTTACTTCCCAATTCAGACTCAGTTTTATTAAAGTATCTTGTCCTATCTGGAAGAGTAAAACTGGTACCTCATACTTCAAATATACCAAATAGCAATAACGAGGATTTGGACAAGAAGCAACAGAAAAACTTTACTGTAAAAAATGTAATATTCTAATGCTTTAGAATGAGATGCTAGATGTTCATGGAATGTTGGATTTATAAAGGAAGCTTAGAGATCATCTTGCCTGAGACTAGAAAAATGAAGTGACTTGCCCAAGGTCACACAGAAGTTTTGGCAAAACCCAAATTCAATCACTCTGAAGACTCTAGGGCAGTAATGGGCGAACTACTCCTGAAATGTTCTCTCCTGAACGGACATTATTCCTAATCTGATGAATACAATGAGTAGGATACAATACAATGAAACCTCGAAAGAGTTGCCTTAGAAACAGACTGACAGATGAACATTTCCTTTCCTTTGGCCCCTCTTTAAAAAGTTTGCTCATCACTGCTCCAGGGTCAAAGCGTCTTCCCCTACTTCACGTTGTCTTACCTCATATATAGTGGAGTAAAAAGAATGACCCCTATCACCTAGTTAGTAATAACTCGAAGATAACTAGAAGAAAAACTGAACTTCATGCAGTTACTATTTTTAAACCCTTATCTACTATCTCATAATCAATATTGTATATTGGTTCCAAGGCAGAAGAGCAGTAAGACATAGGCAGTGGGGATTAAATGACTTGCCCCGGGTCACACAACTAGGAAGTGTCTAAGAACAGATTTGAACGAATGACCTCACATCTCTAGGCCTAGTTCTCAATCCACTGAGCCACTAACTGTCCCCATTACAATTATTTTTAATGGAATTTATCTTCCTTCTTACCAAAAAATTACATCTAACTCAATAAGAAGTGATGGCTGAATTAAATATGTATATAGTACTTAGGGTACCACCACCCCTTAGCCTAGCATATAGGATTCCAAAACTATTCTATCATTGAGGTACTTTGTGATTGTAGTCACTAAAAAACATAGCTTATAAGCCCCCACTAATGTGTTTGCTTTTATTAGTCAGCCAGAGGGTAAAAAAATAGTTCAAAGCAAAGGCATTTAATTGAATACCTAAGAGTTGTAATAGAACATTTTTCTCTATAAAAACAGGTACACACACAATATGTCATCAGGGGAAAAATTGACAAAATGACTAGGAAATACACATAATATGGTGTATATATACATGTGTGTATATGTATGTATACATATATATGACATGTTTAGCTAAACTACAGTTGTATAGTCTATCCATGGAGGGAATAAAATATATGTATGGTAGGGTAACTCATACCGATGGCACCACTGGGCTGCCAATATCGTCTAGTGATAGCATTGTTCCATTCCCAGTATCTTGCTTCCTGCTGTTCCTTTATGGCATTTAGTCTGATGACCTTGTGGTTAAGGCTATTTGTTGCTCTGCTAGTTTAATAGTCATTGCTAGGCATTATTACTCTGCAGGCATCTAATTGCTTCCAGCATTGCTCCATGAGGCACAAACTTTTAGAGCTTCTCTCTGTTGACAGCTTTGGGATTTCAGTTGGAGTTCTCAGCTGTAGTGTTACCTCTTTCTCATAAGAGGAGTGGGCTCTGGCATTTCTCTTTTAGCTTAGAGCTCAGAGGCGTAGGCTTCAGCAATTTGGGTGAGGAAGGAAAGTCCTCATATATCAGTTCATCAAACAAAGCGAAACAAAAATCTTCATCTACTTTTCCTCCCAGAGGGGAAGAATCACTCAAACATCATAGTCTTAGCTCTAAGTAGTTTTTCTCAACAGAAGGAAATATATTGTCTCCAGGGGCAAGCACTTTTGAAATATATAACAATCAAGGAGTTAAATGGAGCCTACAGGCATTTACCTTGTTTTTAAACCAATTTTTTTCCTACTCACCAAGAGTAACATCTTTGTTCCAAGACTCTACCTGACTTTGTTTTAGAAAGTCTTTTAACTTTCATGAATTACTGATTGCTAGTTTATACTTCTTCAAAATTACTTTTAGAGCCTACCTTTCAACAAATTAACCAGAGATGTGCGAATGCTGGGCCCCATAGTTTTTCTTAAACCCCAAACCTCACCATAAGTTCCTGTGGTTTTCCATGCAAATGAAAGAGAGAGAAAATGGTATAGTGGAAAGAGTGTTGGATTTGAGGTTGGAGTTCAATCTCCCCGGCTAAACTCTCTTAATGTTTTATAGATGACTCCTAGAGCATGACTAAATTTCTTCAGCCAGTCAGAACACACTTCCCATAAAACATCAGTTGAAAAAAAGAAAGGAAGGAAGGAAGG
>NC_058131.1:581674192-581696391 GCF_016433145.1 Gracilinanus agilis
AGAAGAAGAAGAAGAAGAAGAAGAAGAAGAAGAAGAAGAAGAAGAAGAAGAAGAAGAAGAAGAAGAAGAAGAAGAAGAAGAAGAAGAAGAAGAAAGAGGAAGGAAGGAAGGAAGGAAGGAAATCTTTAGACATTAAAAGCACTGGGGGGGGCAGCTGGGTAGCTCAGTGGATTGAGAGTCAGGCCTAGAGACAGGAGGTCCTAGGTTCAAATCCGGCCTAAGACACTTCCTGGCTGTGTGATCCTGGGCAAGTCACTTGACCCCCATTGCCCACCCTTACCACTCTTCCACCTAGGAGCCAATACACAGAAGTTAAGGGTTTAAAAAAAACACTGCTTCTTGAAACAACTTAAACAATTCTATAGCTTATCTTAATTTAAGCATTTCTATACATTTCATTTAACCTTTCCCATACATCTCCTTTAAATAATTTCCACCATCCTAAATAAAGCAAGGGCAGCTAGGTTACCCATTGGATAAAGTCAGGAGGACCTGATTTCAAATCTGGCCTCATAGACTTACTATCTGTGTGTTCCTGGGCAAGTCACTTAACCCTGCTTGCCTCAGTGCTTCATCTGTAAAAAGCTGGAGAAGGAAATACTAAACTACTCTAGTATTTTTGCCAAGAACACCTCAAATGGAGTCACAAAAATGACTGAACAACAACAAATAAAGCAAACTAGTCTGAATCTTGCCAAAGATGAGAGATTGGGATAATAAGTAAGGAAAATCCCTAAGCAAGGAAAATATAGTCTTCTGGCAATGGTTTGACTGTCTAGCACTGTCTAGGGCTATTTAACTCAGCTGGGACAGAGCCCTATGCTAATGATTCCAAGGCTGCAATTTGTAGCCCCTGAGCTTAGCTGGCTAAGATACAAATGCTGAGTCTGACCCAGTGGTGCAAAGGGATCACAAAAGGGTGGGGAGAGATTAGCACCAAACCCTCCCCTCCCAAAGCACATGCCCTGCAGATGGCCAGTGAGTAAGAGCCTCTTTGCAGACAAGGGATGGTCTTGTTATGACTAAATTGGTCTGGCTCTGTTTTTCATACCTACAATTGAAAGAGGGGAGATATTATTTTCACCATTTAATGTGAAAAGAAGAAAAGCCAACATCATCTGACCTTTGTTTTCCTATCTTTTCCCAGTCATCTTTAAGACCTTAAAGTGGTCTATAATGAGGTAGTTTTTGGAAATGAAAGAGGTATCCTAGGGGGAATGAATATAACCCTGTATTTTGATTGAATGTATACCAAAGTCTATTCTACCCTCAATACTTTTCAAGGAAAAAAAAGCAAAAAAGGAGAGAGGAAAAGAAATAGCAAAAGGTTTCTACATGGGTTTATAGAAATAGCTTCTTTTAACAGAGGGGATACATGTGTGACTGCAAAACATATTAATTTGGTGCAATGAGTTCTGTGATGGATTTGAAGTGAACTAGGCTGTATATCCATTTGCAGAACTATCCTTGTTGGGGAATGGAGTGGGGAGGACTCCAGAGCTGGGAAGTCTCACAATGTACCTTATTTTTGACTAACATTTCCTACAGATGAAAATGTAAAGGGCAAAA
The DNA here is from genome assembly GCF_016433145.1 of Gracilinanus agilis. Taxonomy (NCBI): domain Eukaryota; kingdom Metazoa; phylum Chordata; class Mammalia; order Didelphimorphia; family Didelphidae; genus Gracilinanus; species Gracilinanus agilis. The sequence continues at coordinate 581,675,762 of NC_058131.1, forward strand.
TAAAGTACAAGAAAACATTATGTGGTCTTGTGTTGAGGAGGAAAGGCAGTTATAAAATCATGGTGTCAAAAGGGACTTTACAGGTTCAAATTGAACCCAATGTTATAGAAATAAGCTCTCTAAAACATAACTTTTTCCTTTGACTAACTAGTGCTCATCCAGATTTTACTTAGACTTTCTCCCTGATGGGGAAGTTCACTACCTCATAAGGAAGTTCATTCCATTGTTGGACAGCTCTAATTATTAGGAAAATCTTCTTATAGTGAGTCAAATTCTGCCTCCCTTTCACTTTCCCTAATTGGTCTCTTCCCTCTACTCTCTGGAGCTCATTCACAGAATGAATCTATGTCCTCTTTCAGATCATAGTCCTTTATCTAGAGAGTGAATAGAGCACTAGACTTGCAGATGGAGCAGATCTGGAAACTAATTTTGTGACCTTGGCTAAGTAGGTCTTCAACTGTAAAATGAGGGAGTTGGACTTGATAGCTTTTAAGGTCTCTTTTAGTTCTAAATTAACCAATAAGCATTTAATAAGTGTCTCCTATGTGCCAGACACTATGGTAAGGACTGGGGATGCAAAATATAGTCCTTCCCCTCAAGAAGCTCATAATTGATAGTCCTATAATCTTCTTGAAATCAGTAATCATACTCCACCCCCCCCCCCAATTTTCTCTTCCAAGGCTTAATATCCCCACTTTCTGCCATAGTGATGAGATGGTCAAGAAGAGGTGGGGCCCAGGGTGGGGGGCGGGAAGCAGTGTTCATTAAAGTGTGAATGTACCTAATCCTGAAATACTTTGTAGCACAAGTTTGTTGGAAACCTTTATTAAGAATCTACTATGTTAAAAAAAATAAAAAAGAATCTACTATGTTCTAGACCAGTGATGGGCAAACTATGGCCCTCGGGCCAGATATGTGTGTGTGTGTGTGTGTGGGCTGAAGTGTTCTATCCACCTGAGACATTATTCCTAATCTGACAAATACAATGAGTAGGATACAATACAATGAAACTTTGAAAGAGTTGCCTTAGAAACAGACTGACAGATGAGCATTTCCTTTCCTTTGGCCCCCTCTTTAAAAAGTCCATCACTGTTCCAGACACTGTGCTAAGCACTTTACGATTATCTCATCTGATCCTCACAACACCCCTATGGTGTAGGTGTTGTTATTATCTTCATTATATGTCCAAAGAAATTAAGGCAAAAAAAGTTTAAGTGACTTTCCCAGTCCTACTGGTAGATATGGTTGGTACCTAGGGCCACTGAACTCAGATCTTCCTGAATCCAGGTCTAATGCTCAATTTATGTTACCACCAAACTGCCACCTTCTCTCTCACCCACTTCTTTGAGTTACTGCTGAGTCTCCATTAACTGAGACAATACCATAACCTCACCAAAGCACTGGACCTCAGGGATTTCTCCCTATTTGCCAGCTGCTAGGGACACAGTTCCACTCAATATAATACTTTAATATTTTGGTAGAATTGGCCAGTTTGCTTCCCTAAAAAACATATTTTTTTATTGCACTGAACAATTTTTGATGAATTTAATGAAGTGAGCAGTTCTTTTGTTGTTTTCTCCTCTCCTCCTACCTGTCTGGTGGCTCTTTCACAGGCTCCTTTGTTAGACTTCCCTCCTTTCTTTTCAAAGGTGTCGGCTATGAAAATGGAATATTTCATACACTGTCAGTTTCCAATAATGTGTGGATTGGTATTGCTCAACTACTTTTCTTCTCTTTTAAAAATTATTTGTTGTAAGGATGACTCATAGGGTGAGGAGGAGAGGATATATTCCAAAATGAAGGTTCTATAAAAACAAAAATATGTCAATAAAATTTTTTGAAAAGAAAAAAAAATCTTTGCTAAATCATCACTCATCTCCCTATCCTTTAATATGGATGGGCTCTAGAACTCTGTCTTGTCTCCATATACTCCCTCTCTTGGTGATATCATCTGCTCCCTTGGACTCAAGTGGCATCCCTAAAATAGTTAGCTCTCAAATCTATATATTCTGTCCCTCTATTTCTTTCTTTCAAGTTCTAGTACCCCATCACCAATGGTCTGTAGAATATCTCAAGTATCTCTAGGTATGTAAAACACAACATACCCAAAATAGAATTCATTATCTTCTCACAAGCCTTAACCTGTCTCCAAAAATTTCTATTTCTGTTTTTTTTTTTTAAAAAAAAAACCTTTACCTTCCATCTTAGAATCAATACTGTGTATTGTTTCCAAGGCAGAAGAGTGGTAAGGGCTAGTGTGTAACATTAATTTCTGATAAGAAAATGGAGACCAAGGTGAGTGACAGCCAACAGTTTAGAATTTGGAACTTACCCAGATGCCATGAGCCAAGGGGCAAAAGGCAGTTGCTGCCAGCACTATACAAAGGCAGAAGCTGAATCAAATGCTCTCTCAGTTGTGAGAAGGGGACCCTGGGTGACTGGGTAGGTAGACCAAGCAACCTCCTCAAGTTACCTGTATCCTGTTTATAATCCTGTTTCATTGATTATCACAACAACTACTGAATAGAGCTGTAAAATATATATACCAACTATCTGATTATCAAGAAGAACATCATCAAACTCACACTGCCTGACCAGGGTCAAGAGGGAGAGGAGCCTCTTCAGCCAACTGACACAACCTGATTATCAATTGATCGTCCATCTCTATCATCTATATTCTAGCATAGATTCCCAATACCTCATTCCTCAACTTTGATCCTTCCCCTGAGTTTATTATAAAACTTATTTAGGTGAAGACTATTATTATTATCCTAAAGATCAGTTTAATATTCTTGCATCTAAAGGGGAAAGGGAATACTTTAGTTAAGTCGCAGTCAACCGCGTTATCCAATCATTATCAACATCTCTCCTCATCATTAACATCTATCCATTGACTCAACCCCAAGACAAGTAACCAGAGAAGCTGTGTGATTTAGTTCACAGCTTCTCACATAGTCACTTAGTCTTGGGCACTGTAGGTGGGAACTGGTGCTCAGCTGAGCTGCAAATATTTGTGGGACCTGGTGTTCACTTTCTCAGCCTTGGTTTTCACTTAGGCTTCCCATCATTATTCAGCTTAGGTCCTTATACTGTCTGAGGACCTTGGGCCATCTCTCTATCAGGCCCAATCCAGAAGCACCATACTACCCATAACACTAGGCAGTTGGGGTCAAGTGACTTGCCCATGGTCACACAGCTAATTGGTATCTGAGGCCAGATTTTAACCTAGGACCCCCTCATCTTTAGGCCTGGCTCTCAATCCACTGAGCCACCCAGCTACCCCCCATTCCTATATCTATTGAGGGCACCACCACTCATCTAGTAACCCAAGTCCATAACCTTGAAGTCATCCTTGACTCATCTCTCTCCTCAAAATCATACAACCAATCATTTTCCAAGTCTTATTAAATTTTTAAAAAAAATCCTTACCTTCCATCTTGGAATCAATACCATGTATTGGTTTCAAGGCAGAAGAGTGGTTAGGGCTACACAATGGGGGTTAAGTGACTTGCCCAGGGTCACCCAGCTAGGAAGTGTCTGAGGCCAGATTTGAACCCAGGATCTCTCATCTCTAGGTCTTGTTCTCAATCCACTGAGCCACCCAGCTGTCCCCTAAGTCTTACTAATATTTTTGTCCACAACCTCTCTAGAATTTTTCTCTCTATTCATGTAACCACCATTTTCCCTCTGTTTTTAGGTTTAGACCACTAGAAGGCTAATAAGAATTTATATAAACCCCTACAAAAGGGGCAACCCAACTTGCTATTCTTCATAATGATAGTATGAGGATTATTAAGAAATCCTTTGACTCTAAGCCTGTGCCTCTGATGACTTGATTTGAACCTCAGATAACATTAAGATTATTGTTTTTTAACCAGATCTGTAACTTAATTGGTAAGAGAATTACCCATGAGGGAATTCTCTCCCTATGCAAGATCTGTACCTGCTCTGAAACTTACAATCCTCAGGAGTCTCATGACACCTTGAGAGGCTTAAATGATTTGCCTAAAGTCACATAACCAGCTACTATGAGGTTAAAAGTTATGTTTGAGGTTAGAAGGGAGGATAGGCAGAAAGGAGAGAATTTGAAACTCAAAACTTAAAATGTTTAAAAATTGTTTTTCCAAGTAATTGCGGGGGGGGGGGGGATGAAACATTTTTAAAAAGTTATCCTATAGGACTTTATTACATGTATAGTATAATGTCACACGTGTTCTTCTATGATAGGCTAGTATGTTTCCTGGATTCCATGGTTCTATGACATTGGTCTTTTATTAATATGTAGTTACTAAATAATTCTGGGAAGTGATGAACAAATTTCATCAAATTTGTTCCTTCTATGTCTTTAAATATTCAACTCAAGGTTTTGAGGAATATGTTAATAAATACAAAAAGGTAACTATGGATTGGGAGATAATAATACACAGCTTGGATTCAGGTAGAACTGGATTCAAATCCCTGTGCCTGATGCCACGACAATGGGCAAATTGCTTTTGTCTGTATGTTCCTTAAGGCCACTTCCTGGTGTCCATTTACATCACAGACCAGTTCTGGTCTTTTGTTATCCTCATAAAGGGAGTGTTCTACACCAGAAGTGTCAGACGCACAAATACCTGAACCAGAATAAATGCAATTGAGAATATTTAACAAAATAAATAAAAATACAATAAAAGAGATAATATTACATTTTAAAACTAAGTCAAAGGCAGCCTGCAGAGATTCTTATATATTAAATTAGTGGTCCCTGTTCTATTTGAACTTGACACCATTATTCTCCACTGACCAAATCATAAAGCTTTCTGAATTGGCACAAATAAATACAACCACCTAGCTCATATGATTTGTTAAGTTTTACTTTCTCATGTGGCAAATTTTTCATTGTTGCTTATCATACCTAATTGGCCTTTTATATGCTCGCTAGCACAAATTGGGGCAGGTAGGTGGTGCAGTGGATAGAGTGCCAGGCCCGGAGACAAGGCCAGGTTTAAATCTCCCCAAGTTCAAATCAGGCCTTGGATACTCCCTAACTCTGTGACCCTGGGTGAGTCACTTAATCCTCTTTGCCTCAGTTTCCTGTAAAATAAGCTGGAGAAATAAATACAAACCACTCCAGGATCTTTGCCTAGAAAACCCCAAATGGGGTCATGAAGAATCCGTCTAGTGTGATTTAAAAAAACCAAACACAACTGAACAACAACTAGCATAAATTGTCAATGATTTCTTTGATTACTAATTTAATAGTTCTTTAAAAAAAGTCTCATATGTCTACAAAGATTTTTTTATGCAATGCTAATAGTATGCCCCAGTTTTACCACTTTCTAGTCCTATAACTTTAGGCAAGTCATTTTATCTTTTGAATCTCAGTTTCCTCCTCTATAAAATGGACATAATCATATTTTCTCTAACTACCTCATAGGGTAAGGAAAACTTTAAAGTAAGTTCTAAAGTGCTATAGAAATGTGTTAGGCATTATCAGTATCAATGTTAATAGTAAATTACTAAAAACAGTCAACTTACAGTTTTAGGGATACATAAACACATAGAAGCAGCAGATTATAAGTAACAGAAGACTAACCTCAGGGTCAGGAAGACAGGTTCCTTCTGTTCCACTCTCCTGGGACACCTATTACTCTGGTTATTGTTTTTTCATGTCTGATTTTGTTATAACCTCATTTGGGGTTTTCTTGGCAAAGATACTGGAGTAGTTTACCATTTCCTTCTCCAGCTCATTTATAGATGAAGAAACTGAGGCAAACAGGATGAAGTGACTTACTCAAGATCACACAGTTGGTAAATATCTGAGGCTGGATTTGAACTCACAAAAATGAGTCTTCCCAATTCCAAGCTGTGCCACTCAGCTGTCCCCTGTGACCCTGGACGAGTAACACCTCAGAGTCCTAAGCAACTTTAAAAGATTATAAGTAGTAGAGAAGGTACATTTGTATGAGTAGTTCCTTATCAATAATTCTCTATATACAATAAAATCATTGGTTTAGTTTTTAAAAATGTTTTACTAATTTTTAAATATCTTTACTCTCTACCTAGTCTAACTCTGGTTGAAGAATTAATATGGAACATAACTAATATGGGGTGTATGTGCATGTGTGAAGTTAAGGTCTCAATTGTCATTTAGCATCTTTGGGAAAGCACTGTCTTAACCCAAGTGACCATAGGAGGGCACCAAAGGCAAACATCACTAGGAAATTTTGCCAGTCTTCCAAGCCTTGTTATTTTGACCAGGTTATGCCACACCTGGTATCTGAGGCCACAGGAAGAATGAAAAATAATCACTATTTAGAGAAAGAACTTTGGGCAGAGGCTGTTGACCAATAAAGCCAATAAAGAAACCAAGTAGTTACAGATTAGCAATACTACTAAATCCCTGCCTCAACCTATAAAACCCAGAATATTGTTTTATTTAGATGGACTCCTACCTGCCCTGAGAATCCCAGAAAAACCCAGAACTGTCTTTGGCCCTGGCTTTTGTTCCATTCACTGTAGCTGTGGCTTCTGGATTCCAAGCTTGGGTCACTGACTATTTGCCTTGACCCTCGTGATAACAGAAATCCTTAAAAAATTTTTTTAACCAAACCCATGATTTCATTGGTCTAGACCAGTGATGGGTAAACTTTTTAAAGAGGGGCCAAAGAAAGGAAATGCTCATCTGTCAGTCTGTTTCTAAGGCAACTCTTTCAAAGTTTCATTGTATTGTATCCTACTCATTGTATTTGTTAGATTAGGAATAATGTCACAAGACCAGATAGAATATTTCAGGGGGCCACATCTGGCCCGCGGGCCATAGTTTGCCCATCACTGATCTAGAAAACTATCTATGAGAGAATTCCCTTCCCGATGCAAGTGATATACTTGCTGAGTCTTAGAATCTTGGACTTAGAAACTTCGAGTCTTAGAGAAACTTAGAGAGTGTCCCAGAACCCTGAAAGTTAAAAATGATTTGCTTATAGTCTAGTTCTCCTGTGTCAAGGCAGGACTGGATTATAATTCAAGGCAAGTTTTCTGTAGGTTATTCTATTGTAAAAATTAAATAGAAACTCACATTTACATAGAACATTGCCATTTACAAAATCTGTTTTGGCTAGCCCTATGATATCAGTAGTTTAAGTAGTATTACTTTCCATTTTAAAAATGTGTGTGTGTGTGTGTGTGTGTGTGTGTGTGTGTGTGTGTGTGTGTGTGTAAAGAAGCTTGGACTAAGATGATTAAGTGCTTTGTTTGCCCAAAATCAGAGCTAGTAAATTGAAGCACCAGGATTCACATGCATGTCTTCTCATTCTAATGCCACCCTTCTCTTGACCACAGTGCAGCTCCATTTATATCCTAATAATGCGCCACCTGAGCTAGACCCTACCAACATTAATAGGCTTTAGATCTGGGGCAGCTAGCAATTCAGGGAATAGAGTGCCAGACCCAGAGACAGGAAATACTGGGTTCAAATCTGACCTCATATTTCCTAGCTGTGTGACCCTGGACAAATCACTTAACTCCCTTTGCCTAGTCTTTCCCCTTTTGTCTTTGTTACTAAGACAGGAAGTAAGGGTTGGTTGGTTTGTTTTTAAATAGGTTTTAGATCTAGAAGAAACCTCAGAGATAATCTAATCAAACTTCCTTATTTCTCAGATGAAGAAATTGGCTTAGAGAGCTTGAGGAACTTGCTAAAAGGTCACATAGCTCAATAGTGAATAGTAGGATCAATATTAGGGTCCAGGTTACCTAACTCTGGGTGGGTCTTCCTGCTATTGCCAGGCTTTCCCGAGTAGTCCCATCTCAGAGCATAAAACTAAAGCTGAGATGTTAGGTGGCCTTCCCACTGACACACAGCTCCTAAGAAACTACACCAAGGCTCAGAGTTCTTTCCACTACTTTTTATTACTTTTACATACTATTCTGTCATTTTACCATGTTAGGTTTTCTTAATCCAGGAGCCCCTTCTGCCTACTTTTCTACTCTGATATTAAGTATATTACAATACTTGTAATATGTTATTATATATTTCATTATTATATATTAATATATTCATCAATATAATATATCATATTATACAAACCATAATTTTAAAAAACTTTAATGAATTTGACTAGAATTGATTGCCAATTCCTGATATGCAGGCTTTGCCTGTTGCTGCCAAGCTAGCCCTGGGAACTTTTTGGACTCTCCTAGACCTTTCTCCCTGGTCTAACTGCCCTCAAGGCTGTGTTGACAGTCATAAGAACCAAAGAATCTCAGCACTGGACATTATTTAAGAACTTGGGTCAATGAAACAAATAATCATGATTCCAGATGACCACTGAGGAAGAATGTTAAATGCTGCCAGAGAGGATGGCCTTCAGGGGAAGATGCACTTTTGGACATGACCAAAGTAGACATTTTTTTTTTGCTTAACTATATGTATTTGTTACAAAGTTTTTCTTTTCTTTTTTCATTTGGGCTTGGGTGTGGGAAGGAGAGAAAAAGAAGTGATTGTTCATTTAAAAAAAAAAGGAAAATGAAGTAAAAATTATATGTTTCCCAGAATCCATCTGATGTAACCCATACCTGAACAAAAAACCATTCTGTGATATAATTGACAAGTGGCCCAGCCTTTGCTTAAAGATCTGCAGTGAAGAAGAAATCACTACCTCCCGAGACAGCCTATTTCTACTTCTGGATAGCTAGTTCAGCTTCTACCTTTTGCTCTGACTTTTGTTTTTCTGTTGTCATTACAAGGAAGTGGCCATAAGTGCCAAACAGCACTTAATCTGTTTTTCAGGGACTAAATGAAATCTAATGGGGATGTTCTTCAAACATGTGAAGACAGCTGTCATCCTATCCCCCACCAGTCTCATTTTTTCTCTACTGTCACAGTTGACTTAAGCTAGTTTCTTCTTCAAACAGTCCTCAAATTGTATGATCTTGAGGCCTTCATAATGGTAATTGCCATCCTCCAGACACTCTAAATTTTATCAATATCCTGTCTAAAATGTGGTGCCTGGAATTGAACACAATACTCCCAGTGTGGTCTGATTGGAGCAAACTATAGCCAAGGTATCATTTCCCTAGTCCTGAGGGTTATGTCTTCCCGAGTTTCATCTAAGATCACATTAGCTCTTTTGGTTGCTGTAACACATTATTGATTCATATTGAGCTTTCATCCCAAACCCTCAGATCTTTTTCTGCTAAAGTGCTATCTAGCTAAACCTAAAGGACTTCTGAAGTTGATTTTTTTAACCCAAGCATAAGATTTTATATTTTTCTGTATTAAATCTCTTATTAGAATTGGATTAATGGTCTCTAAAGATCTTTTCTGTATACTGACTAACATCAAAAATATTAGCTATCCCTTCAATCTTTGTGCAATGTACATAACTGATAAACATGATCTATGCCTTTTTCAAAGGCATTGATAAAAAATATTAGAATACAGGGCCAAAAAGATCCCTGGGGCACACCTCTAGAGACTTTCTTCCAAGTTGATGTCAAACTATAATTAATCATTACTCTTGGTTTTGGTTAATTATCCTATTCTATATTCACCTTACTAACTAAACTAACTAAATCTAACATCTAGCTTATCCCTCCAAAGAAGACTCTGCCAAAGACTTTTCATAGGCAATTTCCAACATCCAAATACTAGTCACATAAAGCTGCTTATAGCCCAGCCGAATCCTCCTTAAAGTTGTTTTTGCTCAGTCATTTTAGTCATGTCCAGCTCTGTGACCCTTTTTGGAGTTTTCTTGGCAAAGATACTAGAATGGCTTGCTCTTTCCTTTTCCAACTCATTTTATAGATAAGGAAACTGAGGCAAGCAGTGTTAAGTAAGTTGCACAAGGTCACAGAGTTGGTAAATGTCTGAGGCCAGATTTGAACTCAGGGAGATGAACCTTCCTGACTCCAGGCCTGGCACTCACTGTGCCACCTACATGCCCAAGACATACTATGTAACTTTTTTCCACAGGCCCTCATGATAAATTTAACATCTTCATGAAAAGAATCAAAAAGTTAGATAATAAGTAAAAGCTGAAGCAAACAGATTTCTTTGAAATGGCATTGTTAAAGAAAAAATACATTGACAACTTTGAAGTCATTTGCCTTGGGTTCAAGTCCCAGCTCTAGCACAATATTAGGTAAACTCTCTGAGCCTCAGTTTCCTCATATGCAAATGGAAGATAATAATTCTCATGCTAGCTATACCATATACTTGTGATGAAAACCCTTTGTGAACTATAAAACTCTTTATGAATTTAAGTTATTAACATTCTTCAATTCAGGGCAGATATTGTTAGTGTCCTGGTTTTCTGGAAAGCCACAAGATCCCAGACTCCAAAAGCTTTGGGTTCTAATTAGGAACTTGGTCAAAGCTTTGAGAAGGAAGCTAAGAAAAGAAGGCTAAGAAAGGAATACTTTGAATCTATCCAAAGATAAACAGAATGGCTCATAAGAAATAATAAATTGTTTATCAGATTGGGAAAGAGAATTCACCTATTTTGTATTCTGATTTAAGTTACTTTAGCCAAAACAGCTTGCTTAACTACTGTTATCTATTTACTCCATCTACAAAGTTGAAACCACAATGACAATTAAATATAAACTAATGCTTAGGGAAGTTATTTGCAGAATTGATACTAAAGCATGTTTTCTAGTGAGACTTTGGCATAATACTATGATACTGTGTCACCAGCACTTATAGAATGTTCTTACCTGGTGGTGTCAAACTCAAATAGAAACATGGGCCACTAAAATTTGCATAAGGGTATGTATGGGTCCATATTGACTTAGAAAAGCAAATATCTATATTTTGTTGCATTGTTCTTTATTTCATTAAATATTTCCCAATTAAATCTTAATTTGGCTCAGGCCATGCTGGGGAGTACTATGGGCTATATATTTGACACGAGTTTTTAACCATCTATAAGAGTTTAAGTTATTCATTGACTTGACCAACCAGTTTTATCATGTTCCTCTCCTGCTGATTTATAGTCACTAATGTTTGTCCCCTGAACAAAATTCAAGCTGTCATCTGACCATCAGGATTTCCATCTAATACTACGTCTAATTTACATCTAATAATTACATCTAATAATGTCATCTAATACTACCCAACACCATTCCTAATTTGATACTAGCATCATTTATTGTCATTTTCCAAAATGGTGGATTGATTCTGGCCAAATAATTTTATCTTTTACTATTGAAGATATATAACTTGCTTATTCCTGTCTCTGAGGTTTGGTACAGCAATCAATCTATCCAAAAGCATTTATTAAAGATCAGTGGTGATATTTGGGATACAAAGACAGAAATTAAATAGTTATTGCCCTCAGAGAGATTATTAGAAACATGTATCATTCAGACAATTAACATTTATAAAGCACCTAGTATGGGGTGTTAAGGGAGAATTAGCACACCTGGTATGAGGGCTTGCCAAGTTCTTTTCAGGATTGCCCATTCACCTTTGGTGTCATTTTCTCACACAACTCTCCCCTGTAACTCCAAGAGATATATCATGTGCAGTGGCCACACCATCATAAAACTGTCTATGCAAACTGGTAAACCAGGTTGAGGATAGCCAACAAGTTTGAAACCTGCTGGTGATCTAAGGGGATATCTACCCCAAAGTATATGAAGGCAGATGAGAAAATCTGTTCCAACAGTCATGAGGGCAACTGAAGCAGATCCTGTGTAGCACTTAGACTCTGGTCAGGATGTCAAGATCTTCTTCGGCATCCCAAGTCTTGACCAGTCATCTTGACTTTTGTCTTGACACTGGACTTCAGTGATTCTAGAAGAGAGATGAAGACTGACAACATTGTGTAATTTTGCCTCACTTAAATACAATTCATGAACTAGTCAAAAAATCACTCTGTGATGTCACGGATCCTCTTCCAAAATGAAGGATAAACAATAAAGCACCTTATTCACACACACACACACACACACACACACACGTGCACGCATGCACGCACACACACAAATGGACTGGAATGGGAAGGGTACATATATACACAATACACACATACATATATAGGTGTATATGTGTGTGTATATATAGATATAGATAGATAGATAGATAGATAGATAGATAGATAGAAAGATATACACCTATGGAGACATGGCTATCTGGGATGCCCTCCTCTAGACCTGGGAGTTGAATCCTTCCTCTGCTACTAACTTAATGACCTAGGGCAAGCTACTTTTCTTCTCCCAATCTCAGTTTCCTACTCTGGAAAATGGGGGAGTTAGACTCAATGATCTTTAAGATCTCTTCCAATTGTAAATCCTATGAACCCAGGTACTTTTTAAAATTATATTGTCTTCAGGAATCATTCTGTGACTAATCAATGCACTACAGATTCTTCAAATTGAATGTCATCTCATCTTCCTCTTCATGCTAGCAAGCTCAGAAATGGAGAAGAAAGGTGGGCAGAGAAAAAGCAAATGAGAAGACTAGAATCTGAATAACCAAACTAAATTACCAACCCTTGAAGATCATATATTGGCTGCAACACATTTCCAAGATAATTAAGAAGCTAGAGAGAAAATTGTAATTGGCTTCTCTTGCCCCAATTCACAATCCTTACACTACAAAGCTCCTGTCCTTCTGGCCTCACTACAATCTCATCCTCAAATTCTTTGGCAGATCCAGGGTGAAAATTATCCATTAGTCAACACCTGTAACAGCTGAAACATCTTAGGCTCTACTCTAGGAAGACTGAATATGGGTCTTTGCAATTCTTCAGCTAAGTCTAAAACTTCCCCTAAAAATGAAATCAGATCTAGCAGCTAATCTCTCCAGAGACTTTCCAACCTCAACCCTCAGGTAAAGGCACTGGGGAGACCCAGCAGCTTTTCCTTTCAACCTAAACTTATAACTTATCAAGTTATTCTTCTCTGAATGAGAGAAACCCTTGAACCATTTGGCCTTTTCTCTTTAACTAAATTTTCTTTCCTGTAAAAAGCTTATTTTTATGGCCTAACTAGAAATAGGAAAGTGATCCATTATATTCAAAAGAGATGCCATTTTCTATTTTTTTAGAGGTTTTAAAAATCAGTCACTAACTACTAACATTGGTTTGAGTATTGAACTAAGAAAAGAAAAATGGATAAGGAGGCAGGGCAGATGTTAAAGGTCTTTATTTTAACATTAGAACTATCATTTGGTTTTCATAAAATGATTTTTCAAAAATCTGTTCTTTGGCTTGGGTGTGAGTTGCATTTCTCCTTGGGAGTCATGCCAGGGGAACTAACAAAAATTAAACATGTGAAAGTTTTAGTCCAGATTTCATGAGCTCATCTCATCAAATGTAAGTTATTATTGTTATGGTCAGCTGGTTTCAATTACCACCATGTACCAAATCTGCAGGACCCCTCTCTTGAAGCAACCCACCACCATTTAAAACACATCACACTAGAATATCAGTGTAAGGCACATCATAACCAATAGGGCTATATCCTTATGGCATAGACTTCAAGGATCAAATTCTATCCTTGCCTCTGGCTTATGTCAAACTCAGAGCTCATTATCTTTGAATCTAAGCATTTTTCCCAAGTTCTAATAGGACTGGGACTTAGCAGGTCTCTTTGAAAAGGTGGAGACCTGATGGAAAGATTCTAGGATGCTAAAGAGAGTAGTGAAGGTGACTTTAATGGATACCAAAAGAAATGCAAAGCAAATAAGCCAGACAATAATCCTGAGTAGGTAGATGCATGATTTTAAGTCAAATTTAGAGAAAAGGGGACTTCAGGATGTATATGGCTACCCCCCTCTCCTCTAGCATGTAGTATGGGGAGTATCTATCATATGTGGCTCAGAGGGAGGCCAGAAAAGATATATATATAACTTCCTCATCCTACCCTTCTCTAAGGGAGACTTTGATTCCTTCCAGGAAGGAAAGAAATAAATTGGGGTCAGAGATTGGCTACTCTACTCACCTTGGAAAAAAGAAGTACCAGGATAGAATTTTATCTATCTGCTCTCAATATTATTAGTCTAAGGCAGAGGTATGAAATACATAGCCTGAGGGCTTCATGTACCTCAAAATACTCATAAGTACAGCCTAAGCCAGATCAAATTGTAATTGGGTAATACTTAACAACATAAACAAACATATAATAAGACATATAAAGTTAATATGTGTTTTTCTAAGTTAACATGCACCCACAGGGATCCTTACATATTGTCTAGTAGCCCCTTTTTCTATTTGAATTTGATGCCATTGGTCTTAGAGATATAGTTTTCAGTTTTAAATTAAACTCCAAATTCCACAATGTACACTCATAGTAAGTACCAAATAAACCCATTTATCCAAGTCAATAGCAAAACAAAAATCAGAGAAAGTGTGTGTGTCTGTGTGTGTGTGAAAATATAATAGACAATACATATTAAAGTAGCTCTCCCATTAGGAGCAAAATATCTCCTTTCAGCCAAGAGAGAGAATTCTATATTTTACCCAAAGGGGAAAATTCCCCAATCTCTAGTGTAGCAAATTGAAAATAAGGACCTGGTCAAAGCTCTACATATTGGCTTCTTCGCAGGATCTTTCTCTCCCTTCAGCAATTTGAAGAGAGGTTGGCATCATTCATGTTCTTCTTTCTTTCTTTTTTCCTTTCTTCCTTTTTTCCTTTTTTCCTTTATTTTCCAAGGCAGAAGAATGGTAAGGGCTAGGCAACAGGGGTTAAATGACTTGCCCAATGTCACACAGCGAAGAAATGTCTGAGGTCAGATTTGAACCTAGGACCTCCCATCTCTGGGCCTGGTTCTCAATCCACTGAGCTATCCAGTTGCCCTCTCATCTTCTTTCTTAAAACTGGAAGCCAGATGGCCAAAGAGAGTGAAGAGCCAAGATCTTTCTTCTTTCCTACACTCACCAGTACTTCCTTGACTCTCCCTCAGGTATGAGGCATTAATATCCACCAATGAAGAAAGAGTCCCATATCAATGGTCTTTGGGACTGAGACTATAAGCACCATTTTAGTAGGAAAAAGAACTAAATATATGAAAGGATCTGGTTTTAAGCCTTAATTCCTCTACTTGCTGATTAAATTATCTTGGTTAAATTTTCTTTGTTCAATTTTCCTCATCTCTAAAATGGGAGTAATAATTGTTTCACTGTCTGTGACAGGATTGTTGTGAGAAAAATGCCTTGTAAACATTAAAGTATTATAGGAATGTGAGTGGTTTTATTTACTATCAAGAGCAGGAGGGAATTCTATATTAGGTATGTATTTGGCTACTTACACTGTGAAGTCAGAGGCAAAGACAGGGTGTTTTTGTTTGTTTGGTTGGTTATTTGTGGAATATGGAATCCATAAAAGTGACTGGAAGTATGTAGGAATAAGTAACTGGAAGTGTGTAGGATTTCCACCGGAGGTCACTAAATAGCATGATGCCTCAAAATATGTCAGTGTGACTGACATAAATGAAAATGTAGCCTTAGGAAGAACCTATTCTAATGAATATCCAGCAAAGGAGTCAGAGGAGGGATAATTAGAGAGAAAGAAGAAGAATCAAGAGAAAAGAGTATCATTGAGGTGTAAAAGGGAATTCTTAATCCCTTCCTTTAATTTATTTAACTGGGGAAAGATCTTGCTGGCCCAATGGACAGAGAGTCAGGCCCAAAGATAAGAGGTTCTGTTACCATGGAGACCAGCCCACAGTTAAAGGAAATAGAAACTGCTCTCAGAGAGGAAGTGATGTAAGAATGACAGTTGGACAATGAGAGAAAAAGGCAAGTATGAGTGTAAAAAGGGACCTTTTGCTCTAAGTTTTCCTGAGGGCAGAGTGCTGTTGACAGTTGCTGGTGACCATTGGCTGCTGTAGAATCTGATTGAAGGGTGTGGGTTGATAGCTGTCCATTGTTTAGTGAGTTAGTTAGAATACATACATACATACATATATATGTATATATATATATATATGTATATATATATGTAGTAGGTTCAGCCTGGTTAGCTAGGCTGAAGAGTTATTGGTAAGATTTTCTCAAAGATAGTTTTTAGGTAGTTTATAGGTTGATATAAGAAGATTTAGATAGTTTTTAGGTAATACTAGGATAGATAGTTAAATATCTCTCTCCCTCTTTCCTACCTTTACATATTTACTGTTTTTTCTCAATTAAAACAAAAATTTGTTAAACTGTTCTCCTATCTTTGTCAAGCTCCTAATCTTGACCCCTACAAAGGCAAGGAAGGAGAAAATGTTCATTAAAAAAAGGACATTTTTTTAGGTTACTATATTCTTTTTCACCAACCCACTACTTATAAATTTGTCCAGATTTCTCCTATCTTTTTTAAAGTACCATGTGATTCTATTATTCCATTAAGTTATGGTCCAATATATTATCTCTTTTTCATAGCCAAAGACCTAGAAAATGTTTCTACCCTCCTTGCTTTCATTTCTTCACTTAGAACTCATTCCTCAACCCTTTGTATGTCATTTACCATCTCCAAATACTTGGCAGAAATTATTCTCCTCGGGGCAGCTGGGTAGCTCAGTGGAGTGAGAGTCAGGCCTAGAGACAGGAGGTCCTAGGTTCAAAACCGGCCTCAGCCACTTCCCAGCTGTGTGACCCTGGGCAAGTCACTTGACCCTCATTGCCCACCCTTACCAATCTTCCACCTATGAGACAATACACCGAAGTACAAGGGTTTAAAAAAAAAAAAAGAAATTATTCTCCTCAAGGTTACCAGTGATTCATTAATTGATAAATACAATGGCCTTTTCTCCTTTCTCCTCATCAGTGTTTTACTGTTCTGCATTTTTTTTACATTATCAAATACATCCTCTTCCTGGCTGCTTTTTCTTTCCTTGACTTCTGAGATATTGCTCTTCCTTGGTTCTCCTTCTACTTGTCTGACTTTTCCACCTTAGTCTCTTGCTCATTCATCTTCCTTCTGCCCACTAAAGGTAGACAACCTTCAAAACTCTGTTCTGAGCACTTTTCTCTCTCTACATTCTCTTATCCAGTACATTTTAATGTACTGGATAATCCAGTACAACAGGTTTGGATTGAAGTAAGTAACTACTAAGGGTTCTTCTAACTCTAAAAGTCTGTCATTCTGTTACTCATCTATAACATTTTATATAAGTAGCATATAAACTCCTTAGAGATAGGAACCATTTTGTTTTTTACTTCATTACCTTAAAACCTAACATGATGTTTTGCATATGGTAGTTACTGGATGTGTGCTTGTTAAATTGAAATATAACTAAAAAGTATTCCCCATTAAAGGCACCTCAAGCTCTAGAAAAGATGAAATAGAAAATGTGAAAGGGGTAAAAATTCATTGACAGCTAAAACTATAGTTGAAATTGTTCATGACATAAACACGGAATTGCTTAAAATAAACGAGACAAGTCCTAGGGAAGTTCCTGGGACCAATGATGGTAAACAAGCAAGGAACAGCTGCAATTCATTAAAAGTGACAATATTGTCCTTTGCTGAGCTGTGGGCTCATACACTCAACCATTAGTAAGGAAAGAGCAAAGAAAGGAGGTCAAGATTTTGAGAGATCCCCAAGGACAGGAGAAAAGTGTGAGAGAACACAAGTAGGAGTCCTTCACATCATTTTTCATGTTGAAAATGAGATCAAAGGAAAATCCATGAAGCTGTTCAGATTTGTAAACTGAACTTTCTCTGTGTGGCCACATTTGATTTGAGTATCCCACAGCATTCAACAGCCTAGTGAAAATACAAGGGACAGTAATGCAAGAGAAAAGCTGACCCTCCCTGATAAACCTACTAGAATGCTTAGAGACAGCTATGGATGAAAGATTAAAGATCAAAGTAGACAATTTATTTGGACTTCAGAAGGATCTAAAGATGGAAGGATCCTATGAAGTTGACCAAAAGACAGAAGGAAAGACACCTGTCCTTTTTTTTCTTTTAATTTTTTAATATATTATTTTCCCAATTACATGTAATAGCAATTCCAACATACATTTTCTGAAATTATAAGAGCCAAATTGTCTCCCTTTCTCCCTTCCTTCCCCCTCCTAGTAATGGCAAGCAATTTGATTTTCATTTAATATGTATTATCATGCAAAACTTACTACCATTTTGATTATTGTTGTAAGAAATTACTCATATAAAGTCAAAATCCCAAAATAAAAACACAAATTAAAGTGAAAAATCATAAGCTTTTATCTGCATTTCAACTCCAATAGTTGTTTTTTTTTTCTGGAGGTATATAACATTCTTTATTATAAGTCTTTCAGGATTATCCTGGATATTGTATACTAAAAATACCTGTCTTCCAACAGTTGATCATCTTGCAATATTGCAGTTATTATGTACAATGTTCTCCTGGTTCTGCTTGTTTCACTATACATCAGGTCTTTCCAGGTTTTTCTGAAATCATCCTGCTCATCATTTCTTATAGTACAATAGTATTCCATCATCATTATATACCACAATTTGTTCAGTCATTCCTTGATTGATGGACATCCCCTCAATTTCCATTCTTTGCCACCACAAAAAAGCTGCTATAAATATTTTTGTACAATAACTCCTTTCTCTCTGTCTCTCTCTCTGTCTCTCTGTCTCTCTCTGTCTCTCTCTCTCTCTCTCTCTAATTATAAATCTCTTTGGGATACAAACCTAGTAGTGGTATTAAAGGATGAAAATGGTATGCACAGTTTTATAGTCCATTGGGTATTGTTACAATTTGCCTTCCAGAATGGTAGGATCAGTTCACAACTCCAACAACAACATATTAGTGTCCTAATTTTGCCGCATCCCCTCCAACATTTATCGTTTTCCTTTCCTGTCACATGGGACAATCTGATAGGTATGAGGAGTTACCTCAGAGCTGTTTTAATTTGCATTTCTGTAATTAAGAATGATTTAGAACATTTTTTCATATTATTATTAATAGGTTTGATTTCTTCATCTGAAAACTGCTTATTCATATCCTTTGACTATTTATCAATTGGAGAATGACTTGTATTCTTATACATTTGCCTTAGTTCTCTATATATTTGAGAAATGAGACTTATATCAGAGAAATTTGTTGCAAAACATTTTCCCCACTTGTTTTCCTTCTAATCTTGTTTGTGTTGGTTTTGTTGTACAAAATCTTTTTTAAAAACATTTATTAATATTTATTTTTAACCTGTTTACATGCTTCATGCCCCTACTTTCCCCTTCACCCTCCGCTCTCCCCCTACCCATGGCCGACGCACATTTCCACTGGTTGTAACGTGTGTCCTTGTTCAGGGCCTGTTTCCATATTGTTGTTAGTTGCATTGGTGTGGTCATTTCGAGTCTACATCCCCAATCATGTCCGCCTCAGCCCATGCGTTCAAGCAAATGTTTATCTTCTATGTTTCCTCTCCTGCAGATCTTCCTCTGAATGTGGGTAGTATTCTTTACCATAAATCCCTCAGAGCTGTCTTGTGTCATTGCAGTGCTGCTGGTACTAAAGTCCATTACATTCGATTTTACCACAGTATATCAGTCTCTGTGTACAGTGTTCTTCTGGCTCTGTTCCTTTCGCTCTGTATCAGTTCCTGGAGGTCTTTCCAGTTCACCTGGAACTCCTCCAGTTTATTATTCCTTTTAGCACAATGGTATTCCATCACCAGCATATACCACAGTTTGTTCAGCCATTCCCCAATTGAATGACATACCCTCCTTTTCCAGTTCTTTGCCACTACAAAAAGCGCAGCAATAAATATTTTCGTACAATTCTGTTTATCTATGATTTCTTTGGGGTACAAACCCAACAATACTATGGCTGGATCAAAGGGCAGGCATTCTTTTATAGCCCTTTGAGCATAGTTCCAAATTGCCAGCCAGAATGGTTGTATCATTTCACAACTCCACCAGCAATGCATCAATGTCCCAATTTTGCCACATCCCCTCCAACATTCATTACTCTCCCCTTCTTTCATTTTAGCCAATCTGCTAGGTGTGAGGTGATACCTCAGAGTTGTTTTGATTTGCATTTCTCTAATTATTAGAGATTTAGAACACTTTCTCATGTGTTTATTGATACTTTTGATTTCATTATATGAAAATTGCCTATTCATGTCTCTTGCCCATTTATCAATTGGGGAATGGCTTGATTTTTTATACAATTGCTTTAACTCCTTGTATATTTGAGTAATTAGACCCCTGTCAGAGTTTTTTTGTTATAAAGATTTTTTCCCAATTTGTTGTTTCCCTTCTGACTTTGACTACATTGTTTTTGTTTGTACAGAAGCTTTTTAGCTTAATATAATCAAAACCATTTAATTTACAGTTTGTAATTTTCTCTAACTCTTGCTTGGTTTTAAAATCTTTCCTTTCCCAGAGATCTGACAGGTATACTATTTTGTGTTCACTTATCTTATTTATAGTCTCCCTCTTTATATTCAGGTCATTCACCCATTCTGAATTTATCTTGGTGTAGGGTGTGAGATCTAAACCTAGGTTGATTTAAACCTAATCTCTCCCATATTGTTTTCCAAATTTCCCAGCAGTTTTTGTCAAATAGTGGATTCATGTCCCAAAAGTTGGGCTCTTTGGGTTTGTCATACACTGTCTTGCTGATGTCATTAACCCCAAGTCTATTCCACTGATCCTCCCTTCTATCTCTTAGCCAGTACCATATTGTTTTGATGACTGCTGCTTTATAGTATAGTTTAATATCTG
>NC_058131.1:581701360-581725313 GCF_016433145.1 Gracilinanus agilis
AGTGTGGAGGGGGTGGGGGTGGGGTGGTTGCTCAGCTCGCGATTGAGTGGGTGAGAGCCCTTTTTAGCTTGGAAATGTCTCGATTCCACGTACCTTCCACGCTGTGCCCTGTTGTGGGGTTCCTCCGTTCGTCTGGACTTGTTTTTATGTCCCCTTGAGGAGTTTTGTATGTTTCGGTCAGGAGAGGTTAAGAGCTGCTTCTTACTCTGCCGCCATCTTAACCCGGAACTGGATGCTGTATTTTGTCAAAGGCTTTTCCAGCATCTATTGAGATAATCATGTGATTTTTGTTTGTTAGACTGTTGATATGGTCAATTATGTGGATGGTTTTCCTAATGTTGAACCATCCTTGCATTCCTGGTATAAATTCCACCTGATCATGGTGGATAATCTTCTTAATTACTTGCTGGAGTCTACAAAATCTTTTTAATTTAATATAATCAAAATTATTTATTTTACATCTCATAATATTTTCTATCCTTTGTTTGATCATAAATTCTTCCTTTCTCTATAGATCTGACAGGTAAACTATTCTATGCTTCCCTGATTTGTTTATGGTATCACCCTTTATGTCTAAATCATATATCCATTTGACCTTATCTTGGTAGAGGGTGTGAGATATTATTCTATACCTCATTTCTGCCAATCTATTTTCTAGTCTTCCTAGCAGATTTTGTCAAATATTCTTGAGTTCTTATCCCCAAAACTGTGATCTTTGGGTCTATCAAGCACTAGATTGCTAAAGTCATTTACCACTATATATTGGGTATCTAATCTATTCCACTTATCCACCATTCTATTTCTCAGCCAGTACCAGATTGTTTTGATTAGTGCTATATAATATAGGTTGAGATCTAGTATTGTTAGGCCACCTTCCTTCATATTTCTTTTCATTAATTCTCTTGTGTAGCAATCCAGGTATGTATTAATCTTGAAAATATTTTAGGGGTACTCAAAAGCTGACTCTTATGAACTGTAACCTTGAGTTCAGTTAAGACCTTAACCGTGTCAAATTCCTAACCCATCCCTAAGGCTACACTCTGGAAGACTGACCAGGTATCTCAGGATCTTTGTTTTGCCAATAACAATCAATTAATATTTGTATCAGTCAAGCTTAGATGCCTTAAGTCAAAATAATTCCTGATCTAGGCATTAGCTATACCTATTGTTTTAGGATCCAGCAGCTTGTGAAGATTACCTCATAATGTTAATTGATCAGATCACTATCTGATTTTCATTCTCCCTTCCCCCTTTCCTGTTGTTACCCCAATAAAAAATCAGTATATTCGGGCTAAGAGTGAAGCTCTTTCCACCAGAGTTAACCTTGCTGTCAGACCTACTTTATACTGGAACTCTCTGCATCTCTGTGTCTTTCTTCTCACCTTATGACCTCCTTTCCTTAGACTTTAATTTTCCACCCATATTTTCAGTCTCTAGTTCTCCTTTCTAGTGTTCTACCGACAAGGAACTTTAGTGAAGTTGGTGGACGACTTCATTTTAGAACCCAACGTGGGGCAAGATAAGACATATTCAGGTTAGAAGGAAAGTCTAAGAGTGGGGCGGTTGGAACAAAGAGTTCTGAATGGTTTCTGCCTCTAATTCTGTCCTCACTAGTTTCCAAGTTAGTCAAATTGCTGGCATGACTTTATGTCCCTTTTCTTATCCTTGTCTTAAATTCTGTTCAATGAGATCCCATTCTCACACCATGAGTATACCTACTTCTAGAAACTCAGGATAGCATTGCAAAATTACTTTAATCAATGCCTGAAGATTTGTTTCTGTTACCCTACAGTCTTGTGTAAGAAAATATTTGGCAGCCATGTTGAGTCAAGGATGATGGACAGTTGCCTGCTTAGAATGCAGAATGGAACGAGCTTGGCATGAGCCAAGGCAGTTGGGCTTGGGTATAAAAGGAACAGATCTGAACTCATCTGGGTCTCAGTTAGAGATATTTGAGTGAGGGTGGATAAGGTTTAGGTAATAGTCTATACTTTTTTATTCAGCAACCAGCTTCAGCTATTATACTGATACAAGTGTGTTCCATCGATCTCTGTTTCCTGATTTATAAACACCAAGAAGATCTGCAAAGACAACTATCATTCAGCAGGGTCAACCTTAAATCAGGGCTGAGGCTTGTGGGGCCTCAGCTGGGCTGTCAGCCAACCAAGATCCTTGATCTGCATTACAATATCAAGTGAAGATTCAACATCAATCTATCCATCTAGATTATTTAGGATTCCCAATTCCCACTTTCCATCAATTACCCAGTTTCCCTTTCCCTAATCTCATCAATTATTAAATTATCCTATAAGAAATAACTTACCTGTGAGTGTCTCAAGGACCTAGTGGGCTTCAGTTGACTGTTTCCTGTGTCATCTTAGGAAGGGGTTATTTCAATATACCTTTAATCAACTTCTAAGAACAAATCTGCAGTCAGATAGATCAAATTAATAAAGTAATCCTTATAGATCAAATTCACTATAGTGAATTAAGTAAAGAGATATAGCCATCAATATCAAACTTACTGGGCTTCAGTTGGACAAGGATTAGCTGAATTCCATTATCAGCTCATTCCTTATTTTGGCGGTTAGCCTTGGGTTACTGTTATCCATCTGGGGATTGGAGCAAGCAGATTCTACACTTTCTCCTCTTAACATCAGCTACATTGGGGTTTGATCTTTTGGATTCACTACTATATCTTGGTGTCCCATTAAGACTCAACACTCCCAATTAACTCAGTCCCTAGAATCACCATAACACCTGTCTCTGTATCAAAGATTTTGACAAGTATATCTAGCAAGTATGAGAAGACAGTTTTTGACCCACATTCAAATTGTCTGGCAACTCACCCCAATAGCCACTTGAGGTCTGTTGAACATCTCAAGTCCTAAACTGCAATCTTCCTTCCTGGTGTCCAAAAGCCACATTACTTTTGTTCTTCCTGATGAATATCATTATTTTTTCTAGTTCTAGAAAATAATTTTGGTAATTTGATTGATATGACAAGGAATCAGTAAATTAATTTGGGTAGAATTTTCATTTTTATTATATTAGCTCAGCTTACCAAAGAGCAATTAATATTTTGGATTTGACTTTGTGTGAAAAATATTTTGTAATTGTGTTCATATGATTCCTGTTTTTCTTGGCAAGTAGATTCCTTGGTATTTTATTATCTAGAGTTATTTTAAGTAGAATTATTTTTTATCTCTTACTGCTAGAATTTGTTTGTAACATTTAGAAATGCTGATGATTTATATGGGTTTATTTGTATCCTGCAACTCTGATAAAGTTATCAAGTATTTCAATTAGTTTTTTAGTTGATTCTCTAAGATCCTCTAAGTATACCATCACATCACCTGCAAAGAGTGGTAGTTTAGTTTTCTCATTGTCTGCTTTAATTCTTTTGATTTCTTTTTCTTCTCTTATTGCTAAAGCTAGCATTTCTAGTACAATATCAAATAATGATAGGGATAGTGGACAGTCTTGCTTCATCACTGATCTTTTTGGGAAAGCTTCTAATTTGTCCACATTACAGATATTTGCTAATGGTATTAAATAGAAACCACTTATTATTTTGAGGAAAGGCCCCCTTGTTCCCAAGGTTTCTAGTGGTTTTAATAGGAATGGGTGACGTATTTTGTCAAAGGTTTTTTCTGTACATATTGAGATAATCATGTGATTTCTATAAGTTTTTTTTAATATGGTCAATTATATTGATAGTTTTCTTAATATTAAACCAGCACTGGATTCCTGGTATAAATCCTATTTGGTCATCAGTGAATGATCCTTATGATGTTGCTGTAGTCTCTTTGCTAGTATTTTATTTAAAATTTTTGCATTTATATTCATTAATAAAATTGGCCTTTAATTTTCTTTCTCTGTTTTTGCTCATCCTGGCTTGGGTTTCAGGTCCACATTTGTGGTATAAAAGGAATTTGGTAGGACTCCTTCTTTATCTATTTTCCCAAATAGTTTATATAGTATTGGAATTAACTGTTCTTAAATGTGCAATAGAATTCACTTGAGAATCCATCTGGACCTTGAAATTTTTTCTTAGGGAGTTTATCAATGGCTTCTTTAATTTCTTGAGATAGGATTATTCAAGTATTCTATTTCCTCTTCTGTTAATTTGGGAAATTTATATTTTTGTAACTCTTCATCCATTTCACTTATAAGATTTATTGGCCTCTAATTGGACAAAATAAATCTAAATTATAACTTTAATTTCGTCTTCATTGGTGTTGAATTCACCTTTTCATTTTTGATACTGGTAGTTTGTTTTTCTTCTTTCTTTTTTTTAAATCAAATTAACCAGAGCTCTATCTATTTTATTTGTTTTTCCTCATACACAAAACCAATTCCTTGTCTTATTTATTAATAAAATGGTTTTATTACTTTTAATTTTTATTCATTTCTCTGATTTTTAGGATTTCCAATTTAGTCTTTAATTGAGGATTTGTAATTTGTTCTTTTTCTAGTTTCTTTCATTGCATGCTCAATTCATCGATATGCTTTTTTTCTTTTTTTTTAAACCCTTACCTTCCATCTTGGACTCAATACTGTGTATTGGTTCCAATGCAGAAAAATGGTAAGGGCTAGGCAATGGAGATTAAGTGACTTGCCCAGGGTCACACAGCTAGGAAGTGTCTGGGACCAGATTTGAACCCAGGAACTCCAATCTCTGGACCTGATTTTCAATCCACTGAGCCACCCAGTTGCCCCCTTTCTATTTTCTTCATATAAACATTTAGAGATATAAATTTCCCCCTTGTACTGCTTTGCATATATCCCATGAATTTTGATATGTTGTCTTCTCACTGTCATTATCTTTACTAAAATATTGTTTCTATAATTTGTTTTATGGCCCATCCTTTTTTTTAGAATTAGATCATTCAGTTTCCAATTAATTTTTAATTTTTCTTTCCATGGACCCTTATTGATTATAATTTTTATTCTCTTATGTTCTGAAAAGGATACATTTATTATTTCTTCTTTTCTACATTTGGTTATATAGCTTTTATGCCCAAATACATGGCCATTTTTTAATAGGTGCCATGTAGTGCGGAGAAAAAGGTATATTCCTTTCTATTTCCATTCAGTTTTCTCCAGATATCTATTAAATATACTTTTCTAAGATTTCATTTACTTCCTTAACTTTCTTATTTATTTTTTGGTTATATCTATCTAGTTCTGAGAGGGGAAAATTAAAGTCACCCATTAATATAGTTTACTTTCTATTTCTACCTAAAGCTCATTTAATTTCTTCTTTTAAAATATGGAGGCTATACCATTTGGTGCATGTATATATTTAATATTGATATTACTTCATTGTTTATTGGACCTTTTATCAAGATGTAATTTCCTTCCTTATCTCCTTTAATTAGATCTATTTTGCTTTAGCTATATCTGAGATCATGACTGCTACTCCCCTTTTTTAGTTTAGCTAAAACATAATAAATAATCCTCCAGCCCCTTCTTTGTGTGTCTTTCTGCCTCAAATGTGTTTCCTCTAAACAACAAATCATAGGATTCTAGTTTTTAATCCACTCAGCTATCTGCTTCCATTTTATGGGGGAGTTCATCCCAACCCCTTCCATTTCAAACCTATGAAAATAGACAATAAATTCACATTTATGCAGAATCCAAACAAGAAGAAAGCTATAATGTTTATTATAGCTATAATTATGTAATTGTTTTAGCTTATAGCTATAATTCTACAAAGCTAAAATATTTATTACATTGCTATTGCATAAAAGCAGGATGCTTATCACATTAATCTAGAAAGGCAACACAGTACAGTGAACAGAGTGCTATTTGGGGAAATAGAAAGAACTCAGATCAAATTTTGCCCAGGGTTATTGAGCTAAGAAGTATCAGTGCTATTCTTTAACCTTTCTAAACTTCAGTTTCCTTATCTTTCAAATGGAAAAAATAATACCTTCAGGTATCATAAGGTTGTTGTGAGGATCAAATGAGATAATGGATGCAAAATGTTTTACAAAACCTTCAAGTAGCCTACGAATATAAGGTATTATTATCCAAAGGCAAATAAATAAATTATGTTCCTTCAAAATCTGGTGTCACCTGTATTTTTATTATATTCCTGTTCTTTGAAAATGTAGCAATATATATATATAGGTTACATAATAATAATAAAATAATAATAATAGCTACCATTTATATACTTTCTATGTAGATGGCACATAACTAGTATCTCATTTCATTCTTACAACAACCTTGAGAGGTAGATACCTTATCTTGATTTTACAGATGATGAAACTGAGGCAAATAGATTTTTAAGTGACTTGCCCATGGTTACATAAGTTGGTAAGTGTCTGAGCCTGGAACTGAACTCAGTTCTTTCTCACTCCAGGCCCTATACTCTATCCACTGTGCCACTGAAAAGCCCCAGAATTACATAATGACCATTAGGTAACCAGAATTGTAGATTAACTTTAATACTCCACTCTCTGATATATATAAATGGGATTTTTAAAACATAGAGTTTCTTTTGTGTTAGGGGACCAACAATAATATACAATCTTCCCCTTATGAGAACACAACCAAAGGAATCGGAATATATGGCTGGCTGATTTTTTAGTTCATTTCTACTGTTGGAAAAAAAAAGCACAAAACTCCATTTTTTTTCTTAAGGAGAAGGCAGCTAGGTGGCCAAGTCTGGAGCCAGGGAGATCTGAGTTCAAATTTAGCTTCAGACATGTACCAGCTATGTGATCTTGGACAAGTCACTTACCCTTATTAGCTTCAGTTTCCTCTTCTGTAAATGTGCTAGAGAAGGAAATGGCAGACCACTCCAGGATATTGGCCAAGAAAACTCCAGTTGGGATCACAATGAATCAGACAAAACTGAAATGACTGAACAACAAAAATCCTTAAGGAAAAGTATGTATGCAGAGTATTGGATCTCAGATTTAGAGTTGAGAATTTAGGGATTACCTAATCTAATCCTCTCAGTTTACAAATTAAGAATTTAACCAAAGCCCATAGAACATAAGTGACTTTCCCAATATGAAGCAGGTAATAGAACAAATCCAGAGCATTTTTAAACCAGTCATAGACAGATCACAATCTTCCCTGGTGGAAACCACACCAGGATTTTGTCACATTGAAAAAACCATAGATCCTTTATGTATTCACATATGTGCATGGTATTTACTGAAAATACAAACGTAGAGAATAACTTTAAGATTGGTATAGAATTTTCCTAATGACAGTTCACTGAAATAAGACTAGGTCAGTGATGGGCAAGGAAAGGAAATGCTCATCTGTCAGTCTGTTTCTAAGGCAACTCTTCTGAAGTTTCATTGTATTGTATCCTACTCATTGTATTCATCAGATTAGGAATAATGTTGCACAGCCAGATAGAATATTTCAGAGGGTTGCAGCTGGCCCATGTGTGTAGTTTGCCCATCACTGGATATGTAATCATTATTATCCCTATTTGACAGATGAGAAAATTAATATACAGAGATAAAGTAAGGTATGCACAGGTTCACATAGGACAGTGAGAAAGGAACAAGCATTTATTAAGTGCCTACTATAATGTCAGGCACTGTGCTAAATGCTTTATAAATCATTTGATCTCCACAACAACCCTTTCAAGGTAGATGCTTGCTATTATCCACATTTTACAGATCAGGAAATGGAGGCAGACAGAGATTAAGTGGTTTGTCCAGGATCACAGAACTAATATGTGTCTTGGACCCAGTTTGAAGTCAAGTCTTCCATATTCCAGACCCCATGCTCTCACCACTATGCCATACTTAGAACTATTGAGTAGCCCAGCTGGGACTCACACACAGTTTTTCTGACTCAAATGCCAATGATTTTTCTACTGAATAGTATTAATTGTCTAGGAGAATGGTGTCTTACCATTGTAGGATATTGTATAATGGAAAAAACACAGCCTCTGGAATTGAGAAGAACTGGGTTCAAATCCCTCCTCTGATGTTTACCAATTGTTCCTTATTGGGTAGATCACTTAATCTCTCTGGGCCTCATATTCACTTATTTGTATATAAAATAAATGGGCTGGGCAAGACAGTTTCTGAGACTGCTTCCAGATGTAAAGTGTAAAAATAAAATAAGCAAACCAGGTAGGAGGAAAATAAAGGTTCAAAATTGTTTCAGATACATTTGATAGATGTTATTAAAAGTATCTTCAGTGGTAAAGTGAAATGAAGCTCAAAGATGAACTTCTCTTCAGGGCCAGGTGCAAGGAACGCTAAAGAGACTCTTGTTTAAGAAAAATAACTTTTTATTTAAAATATATAAGGGTAAAAGGATTTCTAATTTTAAGGGATTCTAACTCCACCCAAATAAATTCCCAAGTTTTGCAAGGAACTGCTTCTCCTGTAGTTCACAGGCTATGCTAATCCTTCCTGATCTAACTTAAAAAAATTATACTATTCTATCTAAAACTACTACTATAATTCTTAACTTTGCCTTTAAGTTATAAAGATAACCAAGGCTAGCTGGTTGAGTCTCCACAAGAATTAAGTTAGGACTCTGAACCTTAAAAGACTCAGAATCCAAACCAAAGACCAGGTTTTCTTTGGTCTTTTCAGAGTTTAACCAATCTATACACAGTAACAGATAATTAAATAGTGTTTTCCAAGTTGGAAAAGAAAACACTTCACTTCTTCAAGTCTTTCACTCAGACAGAGATAGAGAGAGGCAAAGACGTTACCTTCTCTAGCCCTGAGAGAGAAAAGATCTTATGTGTGACTCTGTCAACTTCCAGAAGCCAACTGTCAAAATGCCACACCCAGAGAGTGTAACCGTCATAGAATAAGGGTTACAACTGCCAACTGTTGAAATTAACACTCTCTCTCAGCTCTATTTGAAACTCCAATTCTTCCTTTAGCCAGCTTCTCCACTTATCTCTAAACTTATAAAACAATACTTATTTTCTAATATCATCCTTATAAAATCTATGATCCTTCACCCGTCATGCACTTGGTTTATATGTGTTGAGGAGATAAACTCATTTATTACCTGCTTCATATTCAGATAGTCACTTAAGTGCCATGGGCCTCAGTTTCCTCACCTGAAATTGAGAAGATTGGACTACTGACCCCTGTTCTAAAGGAGTTTACATTCTAAACTTTGGCCATGCTATCCTTTATAAGCTAAATTTTCATCATAAGTCCAAATAAATGCATTTTGAACACATACATTATGAACTCAGGGTTAGTTTCAATTTGGAAAGGACTGGGGGGAAATGGGAGATACATTTTTTTAAACCCTTAACTTCTGTGTATTGGCTCCTTGGTGGAAGAGTGGTAAGGGTGGGCAATGGGGGTCAAGTGACTTGCCCAGGGTCACACAGCTGGGAAGTGTCTGAGGCCAGATTTGAACCTAGGTCCTCCTGTCTCTAGGCCTGGCTCTCAATCCACTGAGCTACCCAGTTGCCCCAGCCTGAGATACATTTTTAAAAGAGGAGATAATAAGCTTTGGAAATGACTTTAGATTTTAGACATAGACAAAAACTAAAATTTGAGATAAGCATGGAAGAGAATATGTTCTAAATGAATCACTGTAATTCCAACAAGAATTATCTCCCATTCCAATTCTTCACTTTGAGCTCTGTGGAGAAGTGCTCCTAAGTCTTGTGTACCCCATTCTTTATCACATAGGTGACATCTGCAATCTCATTTGTGAATCCTATGACTACTACACTTTTTTATAATCATATTTGTGTTGATGTTTGTATGTATGTGGGGTGGGGTAGGTATATGGGGAGAGGTACTGTAAATACATTTGCAAGAAGATATTTTGGACCAGGATAGTTGCCGGTTGCTGAGTTGGAATATAGAATGCAGGGGTGGCATGAGCTGGCATGAGACCAAAAAGTCAGTTGAGATGAGCCTATAAATTAAGAGAGATTTCTAGCTTTGGGGTCTCAATCTGGAGATACGGTGGGAGCATAGGTATCTCAGGATTATGTCTTAGCTAGGTTAACTTAAATCTCTTAGAATTAGTTATCTAGGCTGCTCACTCTCATCCAACGCTAACAGCATCCAGCTTTAAACATCATCAACAATATACAAATTTGCTAAACACCAACAAGAAGATCATCTCTGTTAAATCAAATCAACTTGAACATCAATTAATCAGAGTTAGACCTTAGGCCTGACCAAGGCAATCTTCCTGGAAGGCTTCAGGAAATCAGCTTCTCCTGAAAACTTCAAAAAATTTAATATAACTTCATTAGTTAGACAAGGTTTTAGGATTCATCCTTAATCCCTCTTTCCTTAATATTTCAACCCATCCTTTCCCTAACCTCATTTATCAGCATTAAATAAGTTAATAGAGAGAAGCTGGTAATGACCTGTTCTTTACTGAAGATTCCAAGGGGAAGTTGTTAGTTAAATCTTCTCCTTTACATCACTAAATTTATCCAAAAGCTTATTGATCTTCTGTTATCAGGATCAACCAACCACAGTCAGAAATAACATCTTAAAATAGTTTGAGTTTATCAACCTTCATTTCATCAAAAGAACTAAGTTCATTTAGCACTGATAGTTGGGGGAAAATCTTCTACTTCCTCATTGTTCAGCTTATAAAGATGGAATTAATTGAATGAAGGGGCCTGTCAGCTGATTCAACACAACCACATCCAGCTGCAAAGTCACTGAAGCTCATTTATACTCCTTTATAGGAGGTCTCCCAAACTCCTTTACAGCTTCATTTACCACCTTTTACAGTATAGAGTGAAGCAAAAATCATGATGTAGTCAAGGAAAAGAGGGGCTTAGACGCAATGATCTCTAAGTTCTTTTCTACTGTAGATATTCTATAGCTCTAATGATTCCATTCTTTTCTTAGGCCATTAGGAAGAATACAATTTTCCCTCGGCATGGAATTATTAGTGATGATTAAGCACATTGACATAATGAGTTAAATAAGTTTTGTGGATTAGCTTGGGAACTCGACCACTATTTATAACACCATTTCTATGGGGGAAAATGTTTCCAGGTTCTAAAGAAACAAGTTTTTAAGTTCACATCAAACCTATTTAAGCAAACCTATTGATAGTATGGGAAGCCATTTATGAATCCATTTTGCTGGGGAAATACAACATATACAGTAAACAATTAAAGAACAATACAGGACCATGGATTTAAGCATTAAGTTGCAAAAAGTAGTACTCTTAAGTAGACTCTATAACAGTTTCTCAGGTATAAAGAAAAGGGAAAAACCTAGTAGAGCACAACCCATCTGTGAGTTGTAGACTTACTTCAAAATTGTGCCCTTGGTCATAGTTTTGCTTTTATACAATTATAAATGGCAACCAGGGAAAGCATTTCTCCAGTTTGTACTTTTTTACTTTTTTTTTTTTTTTTTTTTTTTTTTTTTTAGTACTCACAATTTTAATTTTTTCACTGACAAGTTTCACAGGAAAAAAAATGAACTTTTATTTTAAAATCAGAAGTCAATTTTGAGATCTGCTTTAAGGTTAGTTTAAAGTAGCTTATTCCAGTCATCTGAATTAATAAGCATACCCTAAAGTTCTAATAAATTTTATTCAAGGAAAAAGTCAAACATAACTGCCTATTAAAAGGAAACACCAAGTGCTGCTTTGCCACATGGAAAACACCATTCAAACTTGACATTTCAGTAATTAACACTATGCCTTGATACAAAGACAATTAAATGTTTCTTATTAAAATGCTTCACATGCCAAATGTTTCCCTTTTACAGATCAAAATTGTTTCAGAATTAGATACAATAAGTTCATCTGGCAAAATGATTTAAGATATTGTCAACATAAAATAAAATGAGTTATTTTGGTCTCATGAAGAATCACCTGCAGAGAAATAATTTCTTCTGTTGAGGTCAACTAACATCTTGATTGGCCAAAACTTTTATAATCCAGCAGCCCTGTGACATATCTCTCCATTAATGTGAAAATAAATGTACCATTGGCTTTTTTGAGCAATACTTTTAGTCACAAGGGTCTGCTGCTGACGAACACTATGTAACTACATTATCTTCATTTGGCATTTGTTTAACTTCTACATCATTACTACAAAAGTAGTCTGTTTCCTGTGAATAGTAATATGTGTTATGTGGGCAAAATCAGTTAAATGGAACTGAATTCAAGTTTATTATGAGCTGGAGGTGGTTATATTCATCTGAGCCTTTCTCCAAAGTTTCTGAAGCAGTTTTGATTTCTATATGTGCTAAAGTTAATCCTTGAAATATAAAATGCATTTGCAGTCATATTGTAAAGCTAGCTATAGGAGTATTATACTTCCTAAATAAAACAAAGAGTTAAGTGGAAAAGAATGAGTAAACTACTAACTACTTCTTTAGCATTATCTTTGTAACTTCCACTTCTCCATCATAACCTTCTGGCAGAACACTGACATGAACTTCATGTTATAATTCTAAAGATACATAGATTTAAAAATTGATTTGCACAAAGAAATATGAAAACCTTATATACAACAAATCTGTTTTTTAAAAGTACAAAAATAACATCTATGCCAATTGTTTTATCATGCTGATAATTTGCAGTACATATTTAAGATAGTTCAGATTTAATCACCCAAATATTCATAGCATGTATACTGTATATCCTGAATATAATGAACACACTACCGCAAGTTTAGAATATTTGTCAGAATGTGTATTCAAAATATTTTCTATACCAAATACTACAATAACCCAAACTCTGCATGTATAAGATGCCAATAGTTACAACTTTTTTCTACTTGATTATTAAAAGAATTCATTAGCAAGCTACGAATATTAAGCACACTAAAAGCTACAACAGTCTAAGAGTCCATTACCTTATATAAAGAAATCCAAAATGTACAAAATACACAACTATAAAAAAAAGCAGGGAACATTCATTGCCATGCAAAAATCTTAACTAATAAAACTGCATAGAAATGCAATTTAAAAGGGGTGAACTCAAACAAATTTTTACATTAACACTTATGACACAAATTCAGCAGTCAATTCTGCTTAACACAATGCTTGACCAACAAAGATTTAGAAAAGGAAATACATTCTTTTTGCTGGTGTTTATCAGATCTTTGAATTCACGGGAACACTCCAAATCAGCAGCCTTTATAAATTATCTCTGTCTCATGAAATTAACTCTTTAACAGTCTTTTTAATGAAATCTTTTCTTTCAGACAAATCATAAGCAGGATAGTTTTCATATACCTCTTTGCAAATCTGTTTCATTGTTACTTCCTCCAAGTTGGCACTGGCCAGAAGTTTCTTTACAGTCTCTTTTAGTTCTTCATCTGTAGGAGGTTTCTTCAGCTTTTTAATTAAAGGTTCATCGTCTGAACTATCTTCAGATTCACTTTCTTTTTTGGAATTATTTTGATTTTTCTTAGTGGTACTGCTATCTGCCTTCTTGACATTGGCACTTTTTACAGATTTTTTGCTTTTAGAAGGAGTTTTTGGTTTAGGTTTTTCTTTTTTAGATGTCTTTTTCGGTGGCTCTTCTTCACTTTCTTTATCTTCTTCCTCTGAAGAATCCTTTTCTTTTTTTTCCTCTTCACTACTAGATTCATCTGATAGAATTTCAGGACATTTGGTACGCTTAGCCTTCCTTGACATTCCAGAGCTGCTCCGTTCCTTTTTACTACCTTTGCTTGGTGTTTTTTTTGACTTGGGCAATGGCTTGCCAGAAGGTTTTGGATGCATCAAGAAATTCAAGATCCTGGTTACCAATTCACTATTTATTCCTGATCTCTCTAAATCGAGAACTTCACAGATGCTCTTTAACATGGCATTCCTAAATTTTTTCAACATTTCTTCCTTTTTTTTTATATTGGTCACTTCCTTTTTCAAATGGAAAGCCACTGAACTGACCCACATTCTTCTTCAGAGACGCTACTGTGCCTGGCCTGTTGTAAAGCAGTTTATGAAGATTTCTGAGTTCATCAGTTTTCTTCTTACTTAGAAAGAAGTGTATTCTTTCAATTTCACAAAGTTTCTGTCCTTTCCTTGGGCAATTGTAAATGGTTCCCTTTGTAGAGAAGATACTTGCATTGTCAATCTCTCTACTTTCTTCTTCTCTCTCTTACCTTCTACAATGAGACTCTTTTCTTTTTCTTCCTCCTCTTCCTCCTCATCTTCCTCCTCCTCTTCTTCTTCACTCTCTTCCTTGTCGGGAACCTCAGGGTCTCTCTTAGATGCGGGCTGGGAAGAAAGATCCTCCCCCTCTGGGGTGGGAGCTGATGAAGACATGCTAACAACCTAATTTTTTTCCTCGAGGCGGGAAAGGAGATCCAAGGGAGCCCCAGGGGATAGCCCGCCCCCTAGCGGGGGGCGGTGCTGGAGCACAGAGCCCGGCCCGTGCACCCTCCGCAGCTCGACCCCCGCGCCTCAGTCAGCGGCATCAACCGCCAACGAGTGGCTGGGCCCGGGCAGGGGGCGCGGCGGCTCTGGAGCGCCTCTGCTTCAGCAGGCCGCCCGGGCCCAGCGGCGTCAGTCTGTACTTTTTTACTTCTAATGTCACTCTCTCAGCTTCTCATGAGACTAAGAAGAAAAAAATATGGCATTTCAAAAGCACAGAAGAAAATAACACCATTCTCACTATAAGCAAATTACAAATGCTACTTTCTTCAGGGAGCCTTTCCATTCTCCCAACTGGTAAAGACCTATCTCTACTCCCTACCCTTTCCCTTGAAGCTCATATAAGTACATATAAATATTCTTCTAATGCCCTTAGGTATTATTTTGTACTGTAATTATCTCTAGCAGTTTAGTCTACTGACTAGAAAGCTAAATCTTGAAGCCACAGAGATCAGGATTCAAGTTCTGCCTCTAGCAATATCGACTCTGTGATCCAAGGCAAATCACTAACTTCTCTGTGTTCTATACAACTCTCTAAGACTATAAATTGCAGAAAAGATGCTGACCTGCATTCATAGAACAAATTTCCTTACCTAAGCAAGACTTCTCTGTACCAAGGAAATCATGGGTCCAATCACTATCCCTATAAATGTTTCAGCATGAGTCATATCCTCTTGTCCCCACAGATTGTACACTCTATGAGTACAGAAATTATATTTTTTTATCTTTCTCATTTCCTACCATGCTTAGAACAGTTCTCTGCATTCAATGAAGACTTGAAAAATGTTTGAGTTCACTTGTTGAATGGATGAGAAAAGGAAACACACAAATGAAGGAAGGTCATTCTACCTACTGGCAGAAATGAGGGTTTGAGATTATGGAGTGGAAAGAATGCTAAACTTGGAGCCAGTTAGAGTCTGAAGATTAGCTAGGTTTTAAGATCTTTTGCTTACTCTTGGTGTGTACAGTCATAATCAGACTCTGAGAGCTGAGAGTCTCACCTTGATTGACAGATGAAGACAGTTGGAGACATTGGAATGTTCCCAGAGGCCATGAGGAGGAAAGGCAGTTGGCCAGAAAGGATATAAATACCCTTGCAGCCCCCTGACAGGGACTCTTGGACCCCTTTTGTCTTTTGGGAGACCATTTTGGCTTTGCCTTTGCCTTTGCCTTGGCTGAGCTTTGCCTAAACTCTTGCCTTGGACATTTGATCTTGAACATTGATTGACCTGTGGGTCACTCCATGGATCCTCTGATTCTCTCTGAATCCGTAGATATTTAGGCACCTAAACCATCTCTAGATATTTAGGTATCCCGGGCCTGGGGGTGGGGGGGATCTGGGAAGTGGGTAGGAGAAGAAGAGGGTGGTAAGGGTAGTATTTCCTGAAGGCTGTAGGACTGGCAAAACAACTAGCAGTAAGAAGCTGAGAGAAACCATCATCAATATATGTGACATCCAAACAGATTGCTTACTCTGGTTTGGCCGTGGCCAGGCTGAGGCAGAGGAGGTGAAAAACAAGAGCCCAGCATTACTGTACAGCCTACAGTCCTCAGGGATTATTGTCTTAGCTTAGTGATAAGGTCTCCTATTCCCCAACCTGTTCCTGAGCATTCCTTTCCCTTGTATACAACATAGATAAAAGTTATTAAGTACCTTCCTGGAGTCGTTATTCCATCACCACTCTGGGGAGGGAGCAACGTAGTTAGATGAACATTATCCAAGGCTGATAGAGCCCAATACCAATAACCAATCAACCCTAGGTGGGATCTGAAAGGGTTACCCATCCATTGACCTTTAGGGATCCTGCCTGGGCACTGTTATAAAGAAGGGCAGTTATTATGTTATTATAACAACCAGCTGGGTGGCAGGACTCAGGTGTCCCTGCACCAGCCAACAGGGGAACCAAACCACAGCTTACTCAGATTATATACAGATTAACAACAACTATAATAACTAGCCTTAGTAATATTAGTAGCAGTATCAAGATTACTCTCTTCTTTTTATAACAGTACTTGGGAAGATGGGTAATTTGTCTGTGTGTAAGGGCTTCAGCAGCCTTCCCAGTCTCTTAAATGAAGACATGAAAGGAAAGCTCAAATCATCTGAGCCATTCTATCAAAAATAAAATATTTGGTAAAGGCATTTTTCCACCATTAGGCAATTTGAGCCATTTGCCCACTTCCACCCTTGTACCCCCACTGGTTCTGTTTCCATCCTCTTTGACTAATTCTTATTGTAAGTTTCTCCCTCAATAAAATTGGTCTACTTTACCTTTTTTGTGGTCTCTGTCTTGTTCTGTGCTTAACGTTTCATTTTACAGAACTTTGGGATCCCAAACCATATTCAATCTGTATCAAGACACTGGACCATATTCTATCTACCACTCCTAGCTGCCCCAGCTTTCACTAATTTTTAAAAGGAGAGGGCTCGATTAGATGATTCCTAAGGCACCTTTTGGCTAAATTTCAATGATCTAGTCACCTCCTGAAATACAAAATACCTCAAATAGGACCAAGCAGGTGGTGCAGTAGATAGACAGCTGGGGTTAGAGTTAGGAAGACCTGAATTAAAATCCAGCCTCAGAATCTTACCAGCTAGGTGACTCTGGGCAAGTCATTTAACTTCTATCTGTCTCTGTTTCTTCAACTGTAAAATGAGGATAATAATAGCACCTACCTCCCAGGATAGTTTTGAGGAATAAATGAGAAAAAATTTGTAAACACTTAGCACAGTGCCTGGCACATAGTAGGCATTTAAAAATACTTATTCCTTTCTCCTTCCCTTTCCCCTTTTGCTTCCTTTAAATTCAAAGTTCTGGCTTTGGGAAAAATGGGCACATCGATGCAGAATTGGCATAGTTGTGAATTGGTCTAGCCATTCTGAAAAGCAATTTAGAACTATGTAAAAAAAATCACTAAACTTTTCCTTGATCTAGCAATGCCACTCCTTAGCTTATACCTACAAAGAGAGCAAAGATAATTGAAAAGGGTCCATATGTGCAAAAATATTTATTGCAACTCTTTTCATAGTATTAAAAAAACTAGAAACCAGGGGGATACTCACCTATTAAGGAATGTCTATGGTTTATGAACCTAATGCATAAGTGTATCATAAGAAATGACAAAATAGACAAGGTCAGAGGATACTAAGGAAGATCTTTATAACCTAATGCAGAGTGAAGTGGACAGAACTAGGTGAACAATTTGTACAAGAATAATTTTATAAGGGAAAACAACTTTGAAATATCATTAATCATAATTCTGATTAATATGACAAACCATAATTCCAATAACCTGAAAATAAAATATGCTACCTACCTTCTGCCAGAATAGCGATAGACTTAAAACAAAGAATGGACTTAAATGCAAATGTATGAGCCATCCTTTTATATATATATATATATATATATATATATCTACATATGTATATATATATATAGCTATTGTTGAGAATATTTTTTGCTTCACTATGTATATGTGACTCAAAATAACTATGAATCATAGAACACCATTATGTTAGAAATGGCAAGTAGGAGAAAGATATTACATACATGTGATGATTTGGATATGAGAAGTGTTAGAAAAGACATCATCCAGGACATGTAACCAGAGCAAGAGGCAGACCAAGTGAAAGACATCTTCAATATCTTTTCATGAGGTGAAAAACAAAGAATTCTGTGGTGGCAAACCTATGGTATGTGTGCCAGGGAGGCACTCAAAGTCCTCTCTGTGGGCACACATGCCATCACCTCAGAACAGAGTTTGTTACTAGAAAGCCAGAGAAATGTTGGATCAGGCTTCTCCCCTTCCCTTCTCCACATGAGCCTGAGGACATTTCTTACATCAACTACCCCTCTAAAAGTTTCACCGTCACTGGATTAGAAGAACTATTACCTACTTTATGTTGTAATCTAGGCAAACCCTACTTTCAGCAACTTCATTTTTTTCCACTCTGGATGATTAGGTCAATATTTTCAAAGGACTACTTATTTCATTAGGAAATTTCATGCTTGTAGTATAATTATCATTTAGGAATAGGCATATTTGAAGAATGTTGCTACACAGGGAATCCTCCTTTTATACTCTAATCTAGACATCTTCCATGACATTGATGAATTCTTCATATAAATATATATCTCCCTGTTTGATGTCTTCTTAATGATGCATCATTAAAATGACCTCAGCGACTATTTCTGTTATAGACGCCTATAAGATTTTAACATATTCTATGGTGACATCTTGTTTCAGGACAACCTTTAAGGCTATATAATTTATTCTAACAGTTTAAATGTTTTTAAAAGGGTAAACAATAAACATAAACTTCTCATACAGTTGTGTGACTGAAGACATAATCTGTTCCCCTATCAAGACATCCATTAAGGATACCTTAACTGTGTGCACCATTTTCATGAAGATTTTTTAGAATTTAAAAAAGTATACTCATGGGTAATAGTTGTTAGTGTCTTTTCAGTTATTATTTTTGGGTCTAAAAGTACCATTTGTAATTTTTTCTATTCTTCTGGATTTCCCCTCTGAAATATGTTGAGAACAAATTCTTCTGTGCCTTTAAATTTTCATCCTTTCCACCCCCACAAAAAATTCTTTTCATGTATTTGATTATCTACCTCCTCTTCTTGACTTTATCATCTTAAATGTACCCATATACTGTATCAGACACTGAGGTAGAAGATTCCAAAGATGATAATTTCATTCTTGTCACTGATGAAAAGAGATCATTAGAGCGGCAGCTGGATGTCTCTGTAGTTAGAGAGCCAGGTCTAGAGATAGAAGGTCCTGAGTTCAAATTTGGCCTTCCTAGATACTTCCTATCTGATGGACCTTGAGTAAGTCACTT
This sequence comes from Gracilinanus agilis, assembly GCF_016433145.1. Taxonomy (NCBI): domain Eukaryota; kingdom Metazoa; phylum Chordata; class Mammalia; order Didelphimorphia; family Didelphidae; genus Gracilinanus; species Gracilinanus agilis. The sequence goes on from NC_058131.1 coordinate 581,720,564, forward strand.
AACTGCAATTGCATAGACTTACTACTCTTCTACCTTGGGAACAGTAGTTAGTATTGATTCTAAGATGGAAGATAAAGGAAAGAAAGAAAGAGAGAGAGAAAGAAAGAAAGAAAAGAAGGAAGGAAGGAAGAGAAAGAAAGAAAGAAAGAAAGAAAGAAAGAAAGAAAGAAAGAAAGAAAGAAAGAAAGAAAGAAAGAAAGAAAGAAAGAAAGAAAGAAAGAGTAGATCATTATAGAAAATGTTAGCAGATTTGTTGTATTTCATGTCTTCTTGTTTTTCTTACTGCTTCATCTGTAAATATTCTTAGTATGATCTGGCTTAGCTAAATCTCACAGCAAGCTATTTGCAGCCTTGTTTCCCACTCTTTTTTTAATTAAATTTTATTTCATTTATTATTTATTTATTAAATTTTATGTCAGCTTTTTATTTAAAATTATATAAGATGATATTACTCCTACTATCCTGGTATCCTCTTCCATATTACTTTTAAAACGACCTTACATTCTAAACCAGTACAATCCTTGATGACATATTTTTCTCTTGTCGAAATGAACCAAGGTCTTCTTGGCTGACTGAGGTTATTTCTGGGCTTTCTCAGCCTCCATATTTTGGCAAATGTTTTGCATTCATTTTAAATCTAAGAAATGATGATAACACTCAACATTTTTAATTTTTGTTCATTGCCAAATTTCAGAGTTCATGGTTTGTTTAAACACATTCAGTTGGGGCTGCTGAAATCATGTGCAATATTTCCTTCAAATCTTTGGCTCTTCTAATTTAATATTGATTTTTACCTTGGCTCTAACTAATCCATGATCTGACTATACAAAGATAACTGACATAACAGTTGCAAAACAGTAACTGCAACAAAAATACTCCATTTCCCTAGTCACTATTACAAGTACACATTCCAAAAGCTTTTTTGGAGAATCAATCTATTCTGTAGATGTTTTGATTAACATCCTAGCATAAAGGTCACAAATGCCTTTGTTGTAACATCAAATTATATACTTAAAGTCATGCGTTGTCTAAAAAAAGGTTTGATTATAGGGTTCATGGTTAGGATGAAAGGAAGAGACAAAAATGGAAAAGAATGAAAATTTTTGAAATCTGTATCAAAATTCCTCCAAATTAAAGCTTTCAAAAAGTATTCTTAGAAGGGTTAATCACTTTATAATCTCCTTAATGAGGGAATTTTTTTGTTTGCTTGCATTTCTAGATTAACTAAATGACATAATGAGCTTTATAAAGTCGAAAGCCACAATACTTCATACTGTTTCTCAAGTTTACTGGACTTCTAATTATCCTCTAGTTGCAACTGAGTTCTCACATACCTCATAGCCACAGCAGCCATGCATTTAACTTGTATTTTTATTGATTAGTGGTTGGATTTTTTTATTTATTTGCTTTTTACTAAAGTCATGTACTGAGGAATAGGAAATACTCAGTAAATGGGATAGAGAGTAAAACTTCAATTAATCAGAATTTTACTAACTAGGAGCCTCAATTAACCAGGTCCTCCTCCTTCCCATCTTTTGCCCCATCTCCCTATGTACATAGCACCCTACTTCTTAAGAAAAAGTGACAAATTCACAAATAGAAACTATCAAGACCTTAAAACAAAAGAACAAAATTCACAGATTTGTTTTGTCAGTCAGTCAAGCAGCTTTCTATATGTTAGGGACACAAAGAAAGGTAAAAAGACAATCGGTGCCCTCTAAGGAGCTCATATTCTAATGGGAGGAGGGAGGAGAAGGAACAAACAAAAATAACTAAGAACATACAAGATATATACAGATTAGATTAAAAAGTAATCCCAGAAAAAATTTAAAAAAAAAGTAACCCCAGAAAGGAAAGCATCAGAATGCAGGGGGGGCTAGAAAAGGCCTTCTGCAGAAAGTGGGATTTGAACTATAACTTGAAGGAAGTCTGGGAAGCTAAAGATGCAGAAGTGAGGAAAGAACATTCTGGGCTTAGAGTACAGACAGGATAAAGGTGTGGAGACCAAAGATGGGATATTGTGTTAGAAGAACAGCAGGTTGGCTAATGAGACTGGATAATAGAGTGTATGGAAATGGATCAAGTATAAGAATGGAAAGATATGGAAGGACCCAGTTATTAAGAGCTTCAGATGCCCTTTAGAAAAGTTTATATTTGATCCTAGAGATAATTGGGGGCCACTGAAGCTTATTGAGTAGGGTGATGACCTGGCCTGGCATACACTTTAGAAAAGTCTGGGGTTGGTAGCCCGAATGCATACATACTTAGCTACATCCACTGTTCTGGACGATAAGAACTAAGCTACAGAATGAAAGTACTGAGAGTAGAAGATTCTAAATCATCAAAGAAACATTAAATCATGTTAAGCATATAGTCATTTCTAAGGAAGGAGTCAAAAAATGTTTTTGGAAATACTTTCAATAAGAGTTGAGGGGAAAAAAAGGAACCTCTAGGTCAGCCTAACTATAAACACTTAATTCCCTGAATATAACATTCTAGCTAATTGCAGTTTCATGGCACATTAGCATATACACCTAAAATATTTTTTCTGAGTATTTTTCCTGTGTTTTTTTGTAATAATATTGAAGAGAACTGGGCTAAGTTAGGGAGAAAATTGTGGAGTGGGAAGAGAAGGCATTTTAGGACCATTTTCATGCAATAATTGCATTTTTGTACATGGGAGACAAGATTATAAAAGAATGAGTGGGTTGGATTGTTTGGGATTTTTAAAAACAAATATTGCAGAATACATATGTCCAAATGAATGAAGTAAGATAATAATCAGACAAGTCTTTTGAAGAACATAGAAGAGTCTAAAATATGGGAGAAAAACAAGGAATTGATTTTTGGAGTCAGAATTCAGGATTCAATTTCTGACTGCCTTTTACTGCTCATGTGACTCAAATCACCTAACTCCTCTAGGCCCCTGTTCCCTCATCTGAAAAGTGACTGAGGTAGTCAAGATGACCTCTGAGAGCTATAGTAGCTCTTAATCCATAATCCTCTGAATCTGTGTATGATTCTAGGAAGGTTGTTCTCCAGAGTAATTGTTTTGCAAAACCTGATACATCGCTATCTACTCATCACAACGTTAAACTGTCTCTTTTTAGGGGAGAGAAAATAAGTAATATAATAGAGTGAAAGGATTAATGATACACAAATCATATGACTCAGAGCAATTCAACATCTTGGACCTCTCAGTTCCCTCAGTTATTGAATGAAGGGATTGGACTAGATCAGTGATTCCCAAAGTGGGTGCTACCGCCTCCTGGTGGGTGCTGCAGCGATCCAGGGGAGCAGTGATGGCCACAGGTGCATTTATCTTTCCTATTATTACTATTAAAATTTTTAAAAATTAATTTCCAGGGGGCTAAGTAATATTTTTTTCTGGAAAGGGGGCGGTAGGCCAAAAAAGTTTGGGCACCACTGGACTAGATGATCTCTAAGGTCTCTTCCAGCTCAAAAATTCTAAACTAATCAGCTGAGACTTCAGCCTTGGCCAAATGAAACCATATGCATGTGTGATATGAAGATGTACACCTCATATGTGGATGGCATTCTCTTGTGACTGCTTTCAGTAGAAACCTTTGGTCCAACTTTAAATAATTTGGGAAAGGATTAAGAGTAATTAATGCCAAGTAACCACTTTCTCTCTTATCCTTTCCCACTTTCCAAAAACTAAAAGCTACCAGTCTAACGAAAAATCTCTGAAAGGACTATTATATCCAATCGTCTCAATTATGCAAAGAGCATAGACATTTTTAGCAGAGGAGAGATTGAGAGAACACTTCAGAGGGAAAAGCTCAGTTAGTTCCCACCCGTTTTCTTGGCTGTCCAGTGTTCTTACAGTTATTTGGAGTCCAGGTTGGGGGAAGGGGGGAGATGGGGGAGAAATGGGAGATTTAGCAAATTGGAGATTTAGGCACCCTCAGAGTGGATTTGTCTGTGCCTCCTTCCACCAGGAGATGAAAATGCCTGCTGGGCTGGGAGATAGGTCATGAGACTTCTAAAGGATTACCTTCAAAAGGGAGTCATGAGGTCCAGCTAAACAAAGGAGAGGCTCACATGCTTGTCATATGAAATTCTCTTCTTAAAAGCGGGGAGGCCTCATCTCCTTAGGGATTTTTCACCCGCCTCAACTGAGATGAGGAAAATAAGAACAGAATTTCTGAACAGGGGAAGGAAAGCTGGGGCAGGGGCCCAGAGCTCAACAGCCTTCCCATGCATATTAGCCATTTCTACCAACTTTAAAAAATCAAACTTTCCAGCCCCAACCAGGTAAGATTTTTGATGCTGTTGAATGCTTTTCATTTGGTGACTATTGCTCTGAATCTCTAATCTCTTTACGCACTAATGCTTCTTGCTCTTAGTTTATGTAGACTATTTGTAACACTCTAGGCTGCCTCAGAAAGTCTTTGAAAAATGCAATTGGCAATGATCTACAATGACTAATCTCGCAAATTGGGCTTGTTCACATTGGGTGGTGAGCAAGGGATGAATAAAACACCAGAACCAAAAAGAAAATTTCTAAACAAGTGACTATTTTGTCTAAATACCAGATAACAGGCAGGTAGAGTGGGGGGTGGGGGGTACAAGTTCTATCTGTGACACATACTGGTTATGTAACCCTAGGTAAGTCATTTAATGTCTCAGTGCTTTCAGGCAACACTCTTTAATTTCAATTCTGGTATAGTTCTGCATTGAGGAAGAGAAGGAAAGAAGGAAAGAAGGAAAGAAGGAAAGAAGCAAA
>NC_058131.1:581725394-581835922 GCF_016433145.1 Gracilinanus agilis
GAAGGAAAGAAGGAAAGAAGGAAAGAAGGAAAGAAGGAAAGAAAGAAAGAAAGAAAGAAAGAAAGAAAGAAAGAAAGAAAGAAAGAAAGAAAGAAAGAAAGAAAGAAAGAAAGAAAGAAAGAAAGAAAGAAAGAAAGAAAGAAAGAAAGACAACATGCCTCATTTCAAATGCTTCCTAAAACCCTTCAGCTCCAGTTTTAGGAAGAGATAGCACTAGACAAGGCCCCCTGAACCAAAATATCAATCCTACTGTTGGTCATTCCACCATTATAACATCTTCTCTTGGTAAGAGCAGGAAAGGGATAGGAAAATGAAAAAAGCTATGGATTTGGAGTCAGAGGACACTCCATTACAACTTGTGTGACATTAACCTTCCTGAGCCTCATTTGCTTTAACTGTAAAATAAGGAGATTGTAATAGATAACCCTTCTAGTTCTAACAATGATGTTCCTATGACCTTGAAAACTTTTCTTCAAGTTTCCCTCAAATATAAATTACCTCTGACAAGGGATTAGGTCTTGACTCTTTCTCTTTCTCTTCTAATAGATGAGTATTTGGGATAGATAGTATTTGGGAGAGAATGGTGCAGCAAGGGGCACAGAGGCAAAGATGCAGGAAACAGTGTATCACACTGGTCATGAGAGGATATGCAAAGACAAAAAAAATAATAATAATAATCCAGAAACCAAGGAAAACGTTTTAAAAGCCCCAAAGATCACAGTCACTACAGCTTTCTCAATGAATAATTATACCAACCACTTCTGCTATAATATTTATTAGAGGGGACAAAGAATGGGGAAGGATTGGTGTATCTTGGGTATACTATATATATGATAGAGGCACCATGTTATAGTGAAAATCCAGATCGGCCTGAAAACAGAAAGACTTGGGTTCAAATCTGCCTCTGGCACTATGTGACCCTGGATAAGACATTAAATACTATATGTTTCAGGCAACTCCCTAGAACTTATCTACTAAATGATAAAGCACCATGCTCTCTACATTGGTGGAGAAAGTTCTCCTACTGGGAAATCCTCATGTTGTCTAAAATAGCGTATTCTTTGTGTATATGTGCATATTTGTAGATGAAGGTGAAAAATAACTGGAAAGAGTTGAATACAAAAGGGGAAATTGAGTCTGATAATTCATGGTGCATTTTAGGAGCCCAGTTGTTCAGTCTTGGGTCATTATCCCCTTTTGTTATCATTGTTGTGAGTGGAGCTGTTTCCAGGTGTTTGAGCTTGTTAAGGGTCATGGCTTAAGTTGTTCCAGGCCTCCCACAGACTACATCAGCAATAGAGGGAATATGTGATGCTGAAATTTATGGTCAAAGTGATACACTATATGAATTATGCCTACCAAGCTCACACTCAATTTCCCATTATCTGGAAAGGGTCTTTAGCATTAGTACTCATAGTTAATCATAGAGTATAGACTTGAGTTTATTCAATAATGAATTACTGCACACAAAGTTACAAACTATCTTATAATGGTTTTAAATATAAGGAAGTTTGTAATTAACCTTTAGTATAAAGTAATTGGGCACCCTTCATAGTGGATTTTGGATCCAGTCAAATTTAAATGGAAACTCATTTCTTTGCAATGGTTATTTTATATTTGAATTGTTTGCCTTCTAGCTTATAATTGTTTGACTTTGCTCCTTACAGTCTCATTTATTGCTTTGCTATTTGACTGAAAAGTAGACAAAAAGGAAGATCACTCAGACATCTTCAAGGTTGCTCATGCTAAGGGGAATCTTCTTTCTGAATTAAGTAAAAAAAAAAACAAGTCAAACTGTCTATATGAATTTCCTTTTCCTGGTATTATATTATTTGAGATTATTCTTATTGTTCTGTTGATAAATTTAACAAAGACTGTCTTGTGAGATTATTCTGTTGTTATTGTTTTGTCCTCGATGTTAAGAGTTAGGAAAATGGAACCCAATGTTCTTTAGGAATAGAAAGTCCCAAACTCTCCTAGGTTAATGTGTCCTAAAAGTTAACTGAATGTGAAACCTTATTTTATTTTGTCCAACTGACCCAAGCAGTAGCAGACACAACGATAGTATTCTATATTATACTAAGCTTGCTGGTGAGTCAATACCTATCAAATAATTCCTTTTTCAGCTTAAAAATTAGACATAGCAAGTGATAAATGTTTTGCCACCTGAGTTAATTGATATTAGGGGGCCTACAGTAAGAGTTCCAGGAAATTGATCATTCTGTTATACATATGCATAGCATAAGGACCATTTTCCCCAGCTTGCCATAGTGAGGAGTGAATGAAAAGAAATTCAGTTGTTTTTACTTGCTATCTGAGTAGAAGGAAGAAATTTGTAATGCCAGTGATAATTTTTAATAAGAAACAGCCTGCCAAATTATATGAACAAAATTTATCTTTAGCAGGGGTTCTGAACTTAGAGTTCATGAATATTTTAGAATATATGTTTTGATAACTGTATTTCAATGTAATTGGTTTACTTTGTGAAACTATATATTTTATTTTATGCATTTAAAAACATTTTGAGGGCTCATAAGCTTCACCAGACTGCCAAAAAAAGGTTAAGAAACCTTGCTCTCTAGTGTACTTTGCTTTGCAGATGCCTAGAGCCCTCTAATTGATTCCTGGTTGCCCATGCGTCTTCACTCTGATTCCTTTCCTGGACCTGCCATTCCCAGAAATGATCTATGCAGATCAATGTTTCCCAATTGATCTATAACAAATTCTACCAATCTGTAAAATGCTTGTTCCTACAGGCCTAGTCTTCTTAAAATGTTTAAATTTAAATTAATGCCTTTATCTCTATTTTAGCTGACTTCTTATTTACTGTTCCTTATACCTCCTTTTTACTCCTTTCTGATTCTTAGTCTTCAATACCAAATCCTAAACTAAACTTTCAAGACCCTAATTGTAGAAAGCTCTGCCTTAGAAAATTTAGGTATTTATTCATCTGCCATACTATGCTTTGATGAAATTCTTTCTATACATTTATCTGGGGGAAAGATGGACTAATCATACCAAAGGCTAACTGATGAATGTCCAGAGTGCTAAATTTGTATCCTTACCATGTCAAGAGAAAGCAAGGAACATTAAGTAGACCCCTTCTATGGAACTTATGGAAGGACATAGACAAGAGTGGCATGTGATAAAAACTGATATAATTTTGTCATTGGAAATGACACTTCAAAAGAGGGATTATCTTCTGCTCTGCCCAAAGCCATAACTCCAGTGTTGCAATTTTAGGTGTGATTAAAGATTTGGAGGAGAAATTTTGGGCAAGTAGTCTTTCCATAGCTTTCAAATCACATTAGGTGACTAAGAGCATCACCTTCAAATTTTCCTTAAAACATCAAGTTAAACACCACTTATATATTTAATCCAATTTTTAAAAAAGTCCAATACATGCTTGCCAAAAAAGCTGATAATATTATACTGATACAAACTACTTCTTCCAATCTGGTTTGTATAAAACGCGAGTGAGGTCTATTACTGCATCAAGTTTCACAGTGAGTTTCCCCAAAAAGCAGTAGAAATAGCTTCCCTGCTGGCCATAACCTATGCCAGAGAAGCCTATGCTAGCTGCCTCTACTGCTAATGCTACAAGATAAGATAGTAATTATCCCTTCTGCTCAATGGCCTGTCTATATGGCTGCCTAGAATCTCTTAGACTACATCTGTAGGGTTTTCAATGTAAAGCCCATTAAGGAAAGTGGTAAAGGGAGGGTACTGATGGACTGAAATGAGACATATGGGACTAGAAATGAAGAGGGTGGAGCACCCCAAAAACTGGGAGGGAGGCAATAGATAATGTGGAAGCCATGGTGCCAAAGACAAATTTAACTGGTATCCCAATTTTGCCTGGGACTGATCCTAGTCATGCTAATCTTGAACTAGCTGGTACTTGGCTCCTGCCTGACTTGAAAGTTGTTCAGTCATTCAGACTACTGGAAAATCAATTCATAGAACCTGAACAGCTTAATAGAGAGCTTTTTAAAATGAGTTTTGGCAACCAGCTTTCCCCAACTGTGCCATTTGGAGAAGGTACGAAGAATTGCTGGAGGGATGGTATAAGGGGTTACAGAAAAGCACCAGAGCTACCTGCCAATGGAAGCACTTTCAAGAGAAGAGGGAGAGCAAAGTTTTATCTATTGGTTAGATTCCATGGAATTTTTGAAAAAGCCTTCCTTTAGAAAACAAATAGGAAAAGAATAATCCTGTTCAATGTGATCTATTTAGGGAGAATATTCTAATATGCCATACTGTATATATAATAGAAGTGGCATTTGATTAAATGTATGATGAGTTAAATGGATAACATGATACAAGATGGCCCCAGATATTCATATCAATAGAAATTTTCATAGAATTTAGAATTGAAAGAGATCTAAGAGAATCTGGAGCTGAACTCCCTCACTTTATGGATGAGAAAAAGTTTAGTGATTTGTCCAAGAATATATGAGTAATAACTAAAAAAAAGTATGACTCAAATTCAGGTTTTCTGATTCTAAAATCAGTACAATTTCCTCTGTACCACATTTATATTTTAAATAATATAGAGAAGCTTCACTCTTTTAGTTTTGTTTACCTTAAATACAATAAGAGCATGGTGTCACTAAATGTTAAAAATTACATTGATCAGTCAAGGGCAAAAAGTGGTGACGTAGAAAATTGTTTGTTTGTTTTTTTGAGACCTTCCATTCTCTTGCGTTGTCATCTCTATCCCTTGCAGTCAATGCTCCAACTGCCTAAGATACCACCACCATTTCCAGTACTTCTAGGCCTACCCTTTAGGAATACCTAGTGTTTCATACACCCTCTAGCAACACAAAGTTAAAAAAAAACCAACCAATATTTTGTCCCATTCCTTTAGGGACTAGCTAGAAAACTGATTTACCTGATGTCCTGATAAGTGTATAGGTGTTAATGGCTGTTATAGCTGTCCAGTTTTCACTGGCATTTAATAGCCATATCAGTGCCAAAAGAAAGACTATATGTCGTAATAGAAAGGTATAGAGATTAAAATTAATATACAAGAACTAAGTATTATATTTTTTAAAGTTTATTAATAATAACTAAAGTAAAAAAAAACCTGCCTAAACCACCCAGCCCAGTTGCCAGAGAAGAAGAAAAAGAGGGAGGATTTACAGCAAGCATTATACAAATATGACCATGCAATGTGGTGGAGAGATTAAAAGGAATTTTGGGAAATACTAAGGGACTTCTGGGGGATGAAGTCCAAGGGTTCAAAATCTCCATTTATACAAAGAGCACTGGTGTGAAGTGAGAATCCTTGGCTTTGATTCTCACCCCTTTTACTTATTAGTTGTATGATCTTGGACCAAGTGCTTAATCTCTCTAACCCTCATTTTCATGATCTAATTTTAGACCAGAACTGTTCTTTCATTGCTGTATGGAATTCACAGTAAGGAAACTCCCTCTATCAATGTAAATTGCTCACTTTCACTTAAATATGTCATTGTCAAGAGCCTCTAAGGGACATTGAGAGGTTAAGAGACTTTCCCAGGATCACTCAATAGTAGATGTCAGTGGAAAGACTGTAAACTATGGTAACTGTTGGACTCATTTCATAGGATTATTGGGAGGATTGAATGACAATCTATAGGAAGAGATAAGCTATAAAGTGCCATAGAAATATGTTATTGTTTTGAAAAGAATCAGCCTTAATAGAAGGCATTTGATTGGCTACTGCAGTCAGTGGGACTACCCTCATATTATTCCACTTATGCTAAACCAGTACCAGTTTCAGGCTCTGCTCAATACTACCAGTACCTCTTATAGTTTTGGACTGTTCCCACTCCCCCATCCCCTGCTCCCACCTAATTCATCACTCTCTTGTCATGGCCATACAACAAAAGTACAAGGTTTAGGAAGAGAGACATAAAATACCTTTTAACAATAAGAAATGAGGATATCAGCAAATTTTTGTTTAAGAGAAATTAAAAAATACATCTTCTTCCTTGTTTGTCCTCTATAATGCTGGCCTTACAGAAATGTCACAAGAGTATAATTAGGCACCTGGGTTGTAACTAAAAATGGCCAAGGTAATTCAAATTGCATTATTGCAGTAATGACTTTTCCTCTTTTGGAGGGGGGGCAGTTTCAGTTCTATTCAACAAACATAAATTTCTTCTAAGGCAGCATCTACTTGCAAAGTCGTGTGCTAGGTATTGAAGGAAAAACAAAGATAGATGATAGGACATTACAAATTTATGCCTTCTAGGAGCTTACAACGGAGAAGGGCAAATAGGACATATACAAATCCAACAGTATGAATAAAAATATGAGAACTCAGCTATTTTTAAAGAGTTCACTATGTAAAAGACAGGTTGCATAGGTTGTTAGCTGTTCAATTTATTTTTATACAAGTATTTTTATAGTCCTTACTATGTGCCAAGCATGGTGCTAAGCACCAGAAATACAAATAAAAGCAGAAAGATAGTCCAGTCCTCAAGGAACTTACATTCCAATGCAAGAAGACATAAAAGGAGTGATGGAAAGTGAAGTGATAGAAGGGTAAGGGTGAGAATGTAAGAAAGGTGTCCCTAGGAGACTTCATAGATAAAAATCAGTGGAGTAGCCTGGAAAGGAATAAGACATGACTGTCATGGATGTCACCCTGAAATGGAGATTCTGAGAAAAGCCATCCAATCAAAGAGAAAGGCTACTGAGACAGAGAGTACTTCCATTGTGTGCATTCCAAGGCCACAGGGGGCTTCTTGGATGAAGAGGTTTGTGGGCATGGTAAAAACCTGCTCTACATGCTCTGGAAAGCATCCTGGAGAGATGGGAAAAGATAAAAAGATGTTTAAGCTGTTAGTGACAGAACCCGGATTCAAACTTAGGTAGAGGGATGTCAGATTGAGCACTCTTTCCAGTGTTGTGGAGGTAGAGTTGGCACCTAATTGGATATGAGATGCAAGGGGAAAGCAAAGATGAGGATGACTCTGAAGATGTGGTAAAAAGCACTATGAGATCTTTGAAGAAGTCTGAATAGAATATTCAGCTGAATAGATCATGAAAGTTTATAAAGACGGGGTTCTGAAAGACAATATGGGATGGACAATGGGTGAAGATGAAGGTATTTCAGATACAGGGAATAGCATGAATAAAAACAAAACCAGGAAAGCCCCACACATATTGAGAATGGAGAATAGTCCAATTTAACCAGAGCATATGAGACAAGGCTAGAAAGCTAGGATGGAATTATTATAAAGAGTTTTGAGTGCCAATCTATGAGTTAGAACTTTATTTGGTAAGCAATAAGGTCTCAGAATAATATCATGATAAATAGACCGTTAATCTATTCTGGTACATTCATTTTAATAGACAAAGAAGATGATGGCCAGACATGTAAAGTGATTTGATATCTGCCAAAAGCAAATCCAGGATCGAAATTCAGGTCTCTTGACTGCTGCTTTTTTTCCAGGACATCATATCTATTGAACGTTTTTCTGAGTAGTAGGGAGAGGAATGTAACTAGAGCTGCGTTAAGAAGATTAATCTGGAAGTGATCTATAGAATGGATTGGGGTGGGTATAGACTAGAAGATCCATTTGCAGGCTATTATAATAGTCTGGGGAGAAGTAAAGAGGGTTTGAACTGGATTTGTGGCAATAGAAATGTAGAGAAGAGGAGCAATTTGATATTATGGAGAATCTATAGGACTCAGCAACTGGATGTGAGAAGTGAGAGAGAGGGAGGAATTAAAAGCTGATTCTAAGGTTTCAGACCTCAGGATAACTGGGTACTAGGAAAATAGGGCTACCTTTAACAAAAATAGAAAAGTAAGAAGGAAAGACAGTTTCTAGGGAAAAGATAATGAGTTCTGTTTGAAATATGTTGATTTTGAGGGCACCTGTGGGACATTGAGTTTGCGTTTTTTCTTTTGAGAATTAACTTTGTTAGTTTGTGTTCATTCAGAGCAAATTTTGCTATTATTCTAGCGGGGAAGAGAGGAGCAGGCCTCTTGGGCCAGCATGCCTAGCATGTCTACCACCTCCACAAATATTATAGTAAAGTTATAATGACACTGGCGGCTACCATGGCTGTAAATCACCGTAGGCCATCCTGGCTTCTATATATACTTTCCTTTATTGGATTTCAAATCAGTAGGCATTGATTTTCTGCCCCAGACTGGAGATTATACCTTTGGCCAGCAGCATTCCCTTTGGGTCCCATTTTGCAACTTCTTGTCTTTTTTATACTATAAAATTATAGCTTCCCTGACAATCCCAGTAAAGGAGGCTAGTTCGAACTCAGCCACTCAAAGACAATCACAGCCTCTAGTTTGTGGGCTTCCTTCTTGACAATAAAATGTTCCTTACACTTATTCTACCTGTCTGAGTAACCTGTCTCTTATTTGGATAGGGTAGGTAGCATTCAGGACCATAGTTTTTCTTTTTAGCCATATGTGAACATGGGATGGGGAGAGCTAAGAAGTGTGTTAGAGAAGATATTGATTAAAATATTTGTCTTTTCCAGCAAGAACAAGGAACCTCTGGAGTATGGAAGAGAACATGCCCCCATCCCCCTTTAAATGTGATTTTTTTAAAAACCTAGAACTAGAACCAACCGAAATTCTCCCTTCGCCCCTGAACGGGTAAAAAAATTACTACACTCATTTACCTTACCTTTTGTGTCCCTCTCCCAAACTAATGAGGCCATTCCTAAACTGAGAGGGCAAGATGTTCTGGACTTTCCCTCAATATTCAGTGAGGGGAACTAAGGATAATAAATCCAACATTCATAGAACATTTTATACTTTCTGAAAACATTCACTAACATTATTCATTTGATTTTCACTATAACCCTTTGAGGCAGGAACAGAGATTGTCATGCCCATTGAATAGAGAGAAAAATTGAGTCACAAGGAGAGAAGGTTATTTGCCAGAGGTCACACATAGGACAGTAAAACTTGGGAACTTAACTTGTGTTTCTTGGATCTTTGTGCAATGCTCAGGAGTTTGATTCAGGGATCTTGCTAATGGCAGCATACCAGACTCTAATGGAAATTACTTTGACAGTCTACCCAAAGCCAGGACTGTGCATGCCAACCTGGATCTTCCTAATTAATTATCTTGGTTGTTTTGATGTAGTCCTGGTGTTTTCCTCTTAATTGGCAATTTGCACTTGCTCAACGATAACCTGTAATCACTTTGCATTCTACCACAAAGGTCATCAACTCTATGAGCTATTGTAAGGTTAGCCTAGCATTTATTTCCCTACCTGTGAAAAGAGTTTCAGGGTATTCCATCTCCATTACTATTAAAATTATACTTATCTTGAACAATTTTACTGGCCCATTAAGAATAAGAACTCCCAATCCCAGATTGATTCATGTCTATCTTTCAATATACACAAGTAAAGAGAAAAGGGTTTTGATAAAATATATCTGTGTTTAGGCTTATTTTGAAATGCCATTGAAAAACAGAAGAAAATGTTCCTGGGGCACTGGAAGAAATAAATCTGAAATGAAGCCACTGAGGCATGTAATCATTTCAAGGTTATGTAATATGAGAGGCAAAGTTTATCTAGATACTCATTTGCCTGGATGACATAAAGAATGAAGGGGAAGCATAACGCTATTTGCTTATAAGTCAGTCTACAATAATGCTTTCTTGAAAATATTTTGGTGATGGTGTTGAATTCAACTCAACAAACATTTATTTAGGACTGATTTTGTGTTTAAGGCCCTATTCTAGGTACTGAGGGATGTATACAATGATTTTAAAAAGACATAATCCTACTCTTGAGGAGTTTATACCCTAGTATGGAAGACAGGACACAAAAATGGGTAACTGCGATACTCAGTATTATATAATAACTTTGTAGGTGTATTGCAAAACAAAGTGATAATTGATATCTGAGTGGAAAACTATTAAAGCCTGAGGGGGTTAGGAAATATTTCCTAGGTAAGATAGTGCCAGGGCTAGGCTCTGGAATTCAACTAGGAACCAGCAAGTAAAGAAGGAGAAAGATCGAAAATTTTAAGCATAGGGTCTATCATAAGCAAAGGAATTGAAGCAATATAAAATAGAATAAGTTCGGGAAGGGCAAAGAGAAGTCTATGTTCAATACAGCACAGTGTGTATTTCTTTATAATACATGCTTTAAAAGTCGACAGTAATTTTCCTTATAGATAAATCTATTTTCATAACAGATTTAATTCAATTAAACAATTCAGGAAGCCTAGGCTCCCTTCATCAGCAAGGCCCCAGAAAGCTACCACCAATTTAGGCATCTATTTAAAACCACGACTCATTAGCCTCCTTTTATGTTTCTTCTTTCCTAGAACAAAGCATAAGACATTAATTCAATGCAAAAAGTACCCTCCATAAATAATTGCATCTAAGGTATAACAAAGATTACACATAGAATTTTGTTGCATGGTAGTTTCAGTTGTATACAACTCTTCATGACTCCATTTGGGATTTTCTTGGCAAAGATACTAGAGCAGTTAGCCATTTCCATCTCTAGCTCATTTTATAAAGGAAGAAACTGAGGCAACAGGGTTAAGTAACTCGCCCAGGGTCACACAGCTAGTAAATGTCTGAAGCCACACTTGAATTCAGGTCTTCCTGACTCCAAATGTGGTGGTCTATCCTCTACACTACCTACCTGCCCCAAACATGGAATAATTTGTTTGCATAGGCAGTATGAAAGCTCCCAAAACAGGTAAGTGATGAATGAGTCAGGTCATGGACAAAAATTTTTTAAAAGCAGGAAAAATCTACCAATCATTCCTACATTATCTTTCCTATAACCCCTCCTACTTCCCAATATCTGAGGAGCCTATACCCCAATGTTGCTACAGATAGCTGAGGGCTTTCCATTCTGGCATAGAAGCCTGGCCTACCTTTCCCAGATAGTATGCCATGCACCAGATCTTTTCTGACTCCAACATTACAAAGTAAGCTATTTATCCTACATCTCATTTCTTCAGGGCCCTGGCTAATGACGTACATGATGTTTGTCAGATTGTATTTAATCTTAAGCTATCATGGCTAGAAGGGAACTTGGAGGCCATCTAGTCCAACCTTCTCAAATTACAAAGAGGAAACTGAAGCCCAGGGAGGGGAAATTACCAACTGCCTTGTCTCACAAAGTCAGACAACTAAGTGGGGACAAAACCCAAAACAAGTAGAAACCAATCCATTTTTTCCCTGCTTTTTTCTATTACACTACATTGAAAGTATTAGGTGCTAAGGGAACTAGGTGGTTTTTTTTTTTTATTATCATTATTAGATTCTTGATAGCTTTAAGCTCAGAGCTTGTACAATTGAAAGTAGTTTTACTAGTTTGGAAGTATATGCTGTCTCAATTAAGTCACTGGCATAGTTCCATAGTTTCTGAATTAAAATAAATATATCAACAATATCCTGCTATTCACTGGAATCTCTAAGATGCTCTGTTTGAATTGATAAATACACTTAGAGAAAAGAAATTAAAGTCCATTTTAAGGTTAATGGGCCTTTTAAAAAAGTTATACTACATTGGCCCCTTTTGCTTTATCTTGCATCAAAATGGGCACTTCTATTATTTTTTTGAAACTTCCATTATTCTTAATACTTAAGATATAGAGTAGAAGAGATTCAGAAGCTATGCAATGTCAAATGTTATGTTAACTTTTGTACTGAAATACTTCTCATGGAATTAGCAGTCTCCAGAAAAGCCACTTTTTTCCTCAGGCCTCTGCTCTTTAATAAAGATAATTTAAATCAAAGAATACTAGTACAAGAAGGGCCCTTGAAGGATAGCTAGTCTATCTTCTGAGTTTTATAGATGAGGATATAGTAGCACTGAAAGGTAGCCAGTTCTTCTAACTCCAACTGCAAGAGTCTTTCAACTATATCTCACCAGATATTTAGGGTGGGGACATCGGGGCTTTTCCAGGACCACATTTGGGATCCTTTTGTAGAAACACCCAAACAATACTTGATTACCAAGAATAATTAAAGTTGGAAGGTCATAGAAATTCCTTGGCCCTACCTCACACTCCTCTCTAACTATAGTAGCCTATAGAGGTCCCTCCCAAGATCTCTCCTTCTCCCCTCATTACCCTAGGTCTTCTGTCTGTGGTGCCCTCTTCACAATCCTCACAAATCTTTAAAAGTTACTTGCGTGCAGATATTAGTACTCCTTACTCCAAATGCAAAAATTGCCAGTTGCAGCTCTATGTCACACTACCACTGATAAAGTAATTGATAATAATGACAAAGCATTTTCTTCCCTAACAATATTTGCCTTTCATCAGGGGTCTTAAGTGTTTCAATTTATAGAAATGGTGAATAGGAAGATTTTGGAATTCAGGAAAAACCAAAAGGAGAAGCATTTAAGAGCAGAGGAGACTTTCAATGTCCCTTTAAACTACCTCATGCCTATTCATAAGGCTGGTCTTGCTCCTAAACACCAAGGTATACTAAGATTTAATCCAAACCCTGAAATCAGCAAAATGGAGCCAGAAATCACCAGATAGAATAAGGTTGCCAGCAAGCCCTGCTTTCAGTTAGATAAGAAAAATCCTTCCTCTGTGAGCCATCAACATTTCTAGTCCCAAATGGAACCTGGCATGGTTTTCAGCTTGATTTTACAGCTAAGGGAAAAGGCAGTTCATTTTTCATTTACATCAAATCCAATTTCTCCTTTCCAGTGAGCCAGGAGGGGAGAGAGCAGCAAACAGCTTTTCTCACCTCAGCTGCATATATTCTAGGTCCCAGGAACCAGTGTTCCTTGAAAACAAACTTCTTTTCCCCAGATCTAGACTTTATAGTTTTATAGTTGTCAAAGTAGGAAGCAGCCTTCATGATATGTTGGGGGATTGGGGGGGCAGGGAGGGAGAAAAGGGCCTCCCTATCCCAAATCATTTTCCCAAAGTAATGAAAATGCTTAATTTTAGCAAATGAGTCCACTGGTTGTCATCTGATTTAATAGTCATATAACAAACAATTATTCTATTGTGTGTAGGGCACTATGTTAGATATTATGCCTCCATACAGCTTATAGTCTAGTTACTAGACTCTAGTAGATATTGATGGCATCTTTATGACCACGATGATACTCAAGTGTCTGAAAGATGAAAATTATTTGCATATTAAAAGTTACTGATGCCATTCCAAATATTTGGCTTTCTCCTTGAAAGGAAGAGTACAGTATCCTGAGGTAAATGGAAGTAAGCTAGGTCAGTCTTCTTGATGGGGAAAAGAGTTAGATCTAGATTATGGGATACCATCTGAGCAGAGCAAACCACTGGACCTTGTGCACCCTGGAAAATAGCATTAAAAGGCTAGTTACAATTTGGGACTCTGCCTAAGGGCACACCCTATGATCCTGTAATATCACTACTGGTATTTCTGTATCCCCAAAAGATAATTAAAAAGAGCTACTCATTTAAAAATAATTATAGGGGCAGCTGGGTAGCTCAGTGTATTGAGAACCAGACCTAGAGACAGGAGTCCTAGGTTCAAATCTGACCTCAGACACTTCTCAGCTGTGTGACCCTGGGCAAGTCACTTGACCCCCATTGCTTACCCTTACCACTCTTCTGCCTTGGAGCCAATACACAGTATTGACTCCAAGATGGAAGGTAAGGGTTTTTTTGAAAAATAAAAATAATTCTAATTATAACAGCTCTTTTTGTAGTGGCAAAAAATTGGAAATTGAGGGGATGTCCATCAATTGTGGAATGGCTAAACAAATTGTGGTACATGTTGGTGATGGAATACTATTGTGCTATATGAAATGATAAACAAGATGATTCAGCAAAAGTTGGAAAGATTGGCAGGAATGGATGAAGAGCAAAAGAAGCAAAATTGGGAGAACATTATACAAAGTAACAGCAATATTGTACAATGATCAACTATGAAAACTTGGCTATTCTCAGCAATGCAGTGATCTGGGACAATCCTGAAAAACTTATGATGGAGAGTGCTATCCACCTCCAGAGAAAGAACATTTGGAGCCATCTTTCACATCAGTGTATTTATGATTTTATTTTGGGTTTTGGGTTATATATGAGTGTGCTCTTACAACAATGACCGATATGGAAATGTGTTTTGCATGGCAATAAAAATAAAAATTTTTTAAAATTCTAGTTACCTTGGGTGGAGAGGATGAAGAGAGCAATCATTTATTAAATGCCAACTATCTGCCAGACACTTCAAAAATATCACTTTGATCCTCAAGACAACAGATAACAACTCTCTGTACCTTAGTTTCCTCTTCTGTAAAATTAGATTGTTTTCTATTCGTGCTTCTAAATAGCCATTAAAATCCCTTCTAGGTTTAACTTATATGATCCTCTGGCTAGGAAAAAGAGAACCCCATAGTCAACTAAGAATATGGAGAGGAGAGTTGGGAAAGCATAAAATGCCATATGTGTATGGACCTCACATTTTTACTGATGGACAATTTTGTCTCTCCTGAGGATTAAGCTTTTGTGGCTATATAGATTGCATATTGCCTTCCTTAGAAATCCAACAGAAGGCTGTGCTGTCCATCTATGCTATCATAGCAGTTCTATGGTTTTTCTTTGGACAAACATTGGACATAGAACAGAGGGGGACTGGAGTCTAGACTTGGTTGTGTTGTCAATCACCCAATCATTATTCTTCAGTACAATGGCTGTGCTGAAAATTAGCCATTTAAAAGCCACCTAAAGCTTAAAAGCCATTCTGAGTAATGGAAATAGTAGCATTAGGCATGAGAAAATAAAGAATTGTTCTTGGCATATATATATATATGCCTTATAAGTATGAATATACTATATTATATATGAAACACACATACAAACTCTCCAGTCCACTCATAACAGAATCATTAAGTAAAAGAACAAATGATTTCTTTGAGCTAAATTGATTTAGGAAAGCATTCTCCTTAGGCATTTCCTTGAGATGATCTGCTTTGATTCTAGCATATTACTGAGCTCTTTTAATAAGGAAAGATTCATTTAGAGGTTCCTACACGCCAAGGTTTTCATTTACAATAAAGTAACCCAGCACCACAAATGCCACCTGAGTTATTGCTGACAAAGAAAAGTCTTGGGCTGCAAATGTAGCCTATTGTCATATCTTGAACCTTCTCAATATTCTCTATTCCTCATCAATCCTGCCCTGGTTCCTTCTCAGGTTCAAGGGAAAGTAGAGGAAGCTATTTGACCCAATGATTAGAATTCTTTCCTTCTGATCCTCTCCCCCAATCTGTCCAGCCTTATCTATTACTACTTTTAAAATCATAGACTATAAGAGCCAGAAAGTGATTTGAAGATCATTTGGTCAATATCATCATTTTACAGATGAGCAAAATGAATCCTGGAGATGTCAAGTCATTTGCCAGAGCACACAACAGCCAGTTAATGACAGGGGCAGGACTAGAAACAACCCAGATCTCTTAAAGTCTGGGATTCTTTCTTCAATACAATAAGATTCATAAATCAGGATTTGGAAGACAGCATATAGGGGTAGATCTTTAAGGCAAATTCTTCCTATTTAAGTACACCATGGTTTAAGAAGCAGCTAAACTCTCTGATCCAACTAACGTGCTTCTCTCCTGCCATCTGCACAGATTACTTGTATCCGCAGTGCCTGGCATAGTGCCTGGTGCACAGAAAGCATTTAAATACAATTGATTGATGATTAAAGTGTTAAAAGGAGCTAGATTTGTAGTCAGAGAACCTGCATTCAAATCCTGACTCTTACTACTTAACTACCTATGTGAGTCAATCATTTCATCTCTCTGGGCCTTAGTTTTTCCCTTTGTAAAAAGAGAGGGATGGACTATATAGCCTCTAAGTTCTGAAGATAAAGCTTTGATCCTATAATGTTCTATGTCTCTAGGATTCCCAAGTATTCCATAACTTAAGAAGCAGCCAAATTCTCTGCTCCAACCACCCCTACTTTTTCATATTACGCTGTTTTTGAATCCCAGTTCTTTGATGCCCTGCTTTCTGTTTCTCTGACACTCTTCAAATCCTACTTGTATTTTAAAGCTCACTTCAGTCAGTCTCCATCTCTTTCATGAAGCTTTTCCAACTATTCTAGCCCACACTGATCTCCTTCTTCTCCGCTTTCCAATAACTCTGATAGTCAGAATCACATAATTCAATCCTTGATTATAGACCATCTTTTCCTGGTCTCTAATGTTTAATTGTGAGGTTCCACTCATACTACTAGCTCCTGGAAGTAGGGGGTATCATGCTCTACACAGTGCCACTTACAATAAATTAGTGCAATTGGCTAAAATACTTCAGAAGAAATTTTTGTAATTTTCTAACAAAAAACAAAATGTGATGCATGTTTTCCCATGAATCTCCAAAGACCTTACTCATTTTCACATGCTTTTCAAGTGTATACTTTCCCTGCAAGGACAGGGTTTGTGAAATGTATCTGGGTCTGACCTGCCTTCAGGCCATTGTTGTTTTGGAATTTACATTAACAATTCATAAGGAGCCATGGGTTGTATTAGCTCAAAGATTCCATGGCTCTTTGTCTGGCCTAGCTTTGGCATTCTTCCACTTTGGCGATGAAGGGGGCTGGGGAGAGGTGAGTCTGCTCAAGAAGTTACTGTCCCCTAGGAGTCAGCCCTTTCCACACAACCCACAATAGATAGCCCAGTGCAGTGAAGCAGTTTTCCCAGAACTGTGAGGCCTACACCATTTCAGCCCATTCAGTAGCCATCTACCAGCACCATTGTCTATGACCTGTCCATCAAGAGGACTGGGCAACCAGCTGCTGTTAGTGGGCAAAAAGCAGCCTGCAAATGATTGCTAATAAGCCATGTGTGGGCTCCTGGCCTTTGGACTTATAATTCATTTTTACCAAAAATCACTTGCCCTGGGTAAGTAATGATTTTTACCAAGTGAATAGAATAGAGTACTGTTTTTATTCTTCTTTCTGCCTATAAGCACCAGGTAAAAGGTAATAGGGTGGGAGAGAGAAGGGGTTTCAAGTAGGAAAATAACTGATGGGCTGGCAGATAGATGTCTGTGCATATATGCAAGGCCACCATAGCAGACGTTTCAATGGTATGTTTTACTGAAAGCTAGATAGGTTCCAGCTTTGTTCCATCCAAACTTATTATTAAAATTATGATTATGAATAGCTGGCATTGATGGAGTACTTTAGCAGGGCTTTACATAATTATCTGTTTCCTATGTATTTTTGTCTTGCTAATCAAACAAAAAGTATTTATGATGGTATAGGAATTCTATTTCCTAATAAAATTATATTTTATTAAATAAAATTACAAACTCCATGAAGGCAGGAATCGTGGCTTACACTTCTTTTAACTATCCCATAGTGATTAACAATACTCAGATTGAATAGTTCATAGATTTTAAACCTGGAAAAGATGTTGGAGACTATTCATTCTAACCCCATTAATTTACAGATGAAGAAACTTAATCTCAAAGATGTTAAGGCATTTGCCCAAAGTAATACATATAATAAGTAGCTGATCCAGAATTCAAATCCAGGTTTTTTTGTATTTCAGATGTAGCATTCTTTAGTGCCATAAACACAGCAGAAACTCTCAATCTTTACTTCCTAAATTGAAATAAGACTAGACATTTAATAGCTAAATAAACTTTTTAACCTTACAATGTAGGATAGAGATAAAGCTTGCTTTGCAGACTTTGTAAGTCACAACCAAAAGGTTTATTGTTGTTTGTTTGTTTAGAGAAAAGGAACTTCTTAGAGTATAAGGTATAAAAGTAGATACAAATGTCTCATTTATCCCAGCTTTCCTAGATACAATACCAGGCAAAGACACAAGGTGGCACAGTATTGCCAATGTTCCATCCAGCAACTTTTTCTGCTTTATCATTTAAAAAAGAGATTTGACTACAAAGTTTCTTTTCGACTGTGTAAAAAGTTAAGTTTGTCACAAGTGGGGAGCAATGAGTGATTGGCGGTTAGACCTGGAGTTAGACGTTGTTCAGTTGTTTTTTTAAGTCTGTCTCTTTGTGACCACATTTGGGGTTTTCTTGGCAAAGATACTGGAGTGGTTTGCCATTTCCTTCTCCAGTTCATTTTACACATGAGGAACCTCTGAGGCAAATAAGGTTAAGTGATTTGCCCCAGTTCACATGGCTAGTAAGTGTCTGAGGCCAGATTTGAACTCAGGAAGATCAGTCTTCCTGACTCTAGGCCCAGTACCCTAAGTCGTTAATACTGTAGGTTCTTGAAATTTACATTTAGAAACATAGAGATCATTGAGTTCTGGTGTTCCTAACTTATTTCGGATTACAGAACCCTTTGGCAATATGGTGAAACTTATGTACTTCTCAGAATAACATTTTATATAATGGAAGGAAATGATACATTTCAGACAGATGCTAGTGAAAATAGACAATTTTCCCCATGCAAGTCCAAAAACCCTTCCCACCTCTATGAAATCTATCCATAGGGTCTGCTGATCCCAAATAAAGATGCTCCTACTCTAGTCCAATCCCATGATCATATAAATAAAAAAAAAACAGCCTCAGAGAGAAGTGAAAGGGGCTGTAATTCGATTCAATCTTTATTAAATTTCCATCTTTAAAGACATTAATATTAGATGTTAAATTGACCTAAGTTCATAGGGAAGGTAACAGAACCAGGATTTGAAATTATATTCCTATTATCATAGGATAGTAGATCTAGAGTTAAAAAAGCTATAATGATGGTAATAATAATAATAAATAGCATATATAAGTAAAAGAAGTAGCTTTGAGATTTGCAAAGTATTTCATTTGGTCTTTACAAACAACTCTGATAGATAGATACTATGATTTCCCCCATTTTACAGATGGGAAATCTGGGTTTGAAAGTGGTTAAGTGACATGCTAAGGGTCAGATAGCTAGTAAGTGTATGAATTAAGATTTAGCCTTAGCTCTTATCTCCACATCCAAGATGTTATCTACTATACCACCTAGCTGCCAGTTTCAGGTGTCAGTGGTCATTTAGTCCAACTCCCTCTTTATAGATGAGAAAACTGAAACCAAGAGAAGTTATATGACTTATCCAGGGTCACAGGGTTAAGTGAGATGTCTAGATTCAATCTTCTAACTCTAAATCTAGGACCCTTTACTGTGATACAGTGTTCTCTCTTGATCTATTTAATGCATGGATAGACAAGGGCAAAAAGATTATTGTCTATCCAAATATTTTAAATTTATATCACCTGTCAGAAATTCTCTGAATGCAAATCCAGTGTTCTTTATGCTATCTTTACTGAATAAAAATTAATTGATTCTATAGCAGGGATCAATCTAATTCATTAGCTACAGAGTCATTCTGAAAAAAATGGGATGAATGTAGGATAATTCTCTTTGGATGGATGTCAGGAAACCAGGAAATGTCTGAATAGCACAAGAAGACAGGTGTGCACAGGACAATGCAGTGAGGGTGCCCAAACAATCAAGGAGGCAACCTAAGGATACTAGATATCTAGGAAAGTAAACAAAAAAAAAAAAAAAAAAAAGGAGGATGTGGCCAACACAAATTTTCCTATTCTACAGGTTAGTCTAGGGCCAGCATTTAATAATAACAACAAGTATTATTATGAGATAATATTTATATAGTACTTACCATGTGCCAGGTACTATGCTAAGTACTTAACAATTATTATCTCATTTAATCCTCATAATAACCTTGGAGGAAGCTGTTATCATTATCTCCACTTAAAAGGAAATAAAACTGAAGCAAACAGAAGTTAAATGATTTGTCCAGGGCCACACAGTCAGTAAGTATGTGAGGACTGGATTTGAACTCAGTTCTTTCTGACTTCAGACCAAGCATCTTTACCCTCAACACCAGCTTGCTTCCAGATTGCAGTGTAGATGGCAAATGGATTGCAGGTATGCCCAAATGTCCCTTTTTTTTTAATGCAGTAGAAATTTATGAACTCATTTTAGAGCCGGACAATTAAGAGCTTCCCAAAGTATTTTTCCTCAGAATTACCTTTTACATAAAGGAGCATAGAAAATATATTCCGATAACCTCCAGCTTCCTTCATCATATTTGACTCATTTTTGGTAGAAGTCCAGTCTCATTAATTATCCCTAGGGACTTCCCATGATGCTTTTCTAGGGTTTGCTGGCATTTTACTATTTGTCACTGATCTCTCTATTGAATAGTCAGCTAACTCAATGACATTCCCCACTTCTCTTTTTCTACTAATACAGCTGGAAAACTGCCCTCCTCTAAAATGTGTCTGGTCCAAGGATTTTTATGCCTTTTCACAAGGTTTGATATTATCTCCCTGAAGAAAAAAAAATCACCACTCTTTCCTACTCCTCTCACCCCCCAAAATAGTTCTACCAACTTGTTGTTGCTATTACACACAGCCAAATTCATAATATTATGAGCTTTTTTTTTTCTTTAAAGCTGGGATATTTTCCCTCCAGACAGTTAATAGTCTATTTAGTTATTTGCCCTCTATTATAATCAAGCTCTGTTTAAGGAGATTAAACAGACAAAGGCAGGGAGCTTCAAAGGCTGACTGGCTATTCTTTGTGTTGATTCCACTGAGCTAGAATGCTCATTTGCCTTTTCATTAGGACTAAAACATAACTAGAGCCATGCATGGAAGCTCTATGGAAGGCCATTACTCCTACTGACTCCCAGGTACCTTCTGAAGAACAATAAATTTGGAATTCTCCTTGTGTTTTTTAATTGGATTGGCACTATTTTGTGATTGAAATAAATATAGTATAGTGCAAAGAGAATTGTTTGAGGATAGGGGAAACATGGGTTCTTATTTTGCTTCTGCAACAGATGAGTTGTATGAATTTGGGTAAGTCGCCCATCTGCAAAATATGGGGCAGGAGGAGAATATTAAGGCCTAGGGCAGTGATGGCAAAACTTTTAGAAATCAAGTGCCCAAACTACAATCCTCACACTGCATGTGAGTCCCACTCTCCCTCCCCCACCTTGCCCCAGACAGGGGAGGGAGGAAGTGCCCCCATGGGGCTGCTGGGCAGAGGTGCAGATCAGGTCAGAAATGTCCTCAGGTATTTGTGTGTGAGTTTGGAGAGGGAGAAGGGAACAGCCCCCTCTGGCACGCTCCTATGAGCCATAGGTTTGCCAACATAGGCCTAGGGTGTTAGATGATCAAGAAAGTTCCTTACAGCTAAGGCAGCATAGAAAAAGACCAGAAAGCTTGGGTTCAAATCTCACCTCTGATATTTTGCCACCCAAATCAGCTTCTCTCTACCACAGTTTCTCCATCTTTAAAATGATTTTGTGATATTTCATCAAAGACCAGCCTTGGGAAGAATGCTAGCTATAGAGGTAAAGGCATCCAGTGAATGCATAATGGGTACAATAATCTCTGTGATTGTGAATAGCTCCCACACTGGAGGCAATAGAACTGACTCAGTATCTGTTTGCAAAGCCAGTGATTTCTTGGTACAGAGAAGGCAGGCACCAAGCCCATCTACCATGATTAATGATGCCTCTGGCTGCTTACAGAATTCTGCAGGCTTTACTGTTAGCTTCCTAATTGAATTTACTGTTCTTTTTGAAAGACAGTTGTTAGAATAATTAAAGCAATAATGTATTACTGTTCTTCTCTGTCTTCTTCCCAGCCAGAGCCAATAAGCTCCAGGTTTCTTTTTTCTTTTTTTTTTTCTTTTTGTTTGCACCATTTTAATTTCCTGTACCTCCTCTAAATATCTCAATGGGAATGTTACAGAATAAGAACCACTGAATGTGAGCCATTCAGGAAGGACCTCAGTGGCCAGCTAGGCCAAAGCTGTTCCCAAAGAAAGATTCTCACTTTAACATAACCAATAAGTGGTGAGCCAGATTTTGTCCCTGATGTGTGGTAGACATTGGGTTAGGAGATACAAAAACAAAAATGAAACAGTCCTTGACCTCAAGTAGTTTATATTCTTATAAGGAAGACTATACATACATATAGAAGTTATTTTTTCTTAAAATTTTCAGGTTTTATTTTAGAATTTATATAATTCTGATTTTATTCATATTCATGAGCCTTCTTATGTGTATGCATATACTTTCCAAATTCTAAAGTTATCATTCCCAAAAGAAATAATTGTCATGGAAACACATGATTTAGAAAATATTAAAAACAAGAAATAGGACAACTAACTCTGTCTTACCCCCATCCTCAAACTCATTTGATATAGTCATAAGACTTTCTCAGATGAGCTATTAATGTGTTTAAAAGGTATTAATATTCTGTTATACCTTTAGTGGAATAAATAACCAATTTCTCTGTGTCTCTGTTTCTTCCTCTTTGTAAAATGACTTGATCTTGAAGATTCTATTATATTAAAAATGTATTTTTCTATTTTATTTTGTTTTTTAATTCATAATAATGTAATTTCTCTTGAAAGGAAAAGAAAAATAAAATTCTAAGTAACACATATGCATAGTCAATCAAGTCAAACTCTCACATTGTTCATGATCAAAAGTGTGAGCCACATTTTTAATATAAATGCAGTATACACCATCACTTCTCTGTCAGGAGGCAAGTAGCATAGTTCACAATTAGTCCTTCTCAAATTCTGTTCAGTCATTGTATTGATTCAAATTCTTAAGCCTTTGAAAATTGTATTTAAAATATTGTTATTGTATAAGTTGCTTTTCTAGTCCTGTCTTTATCCTGCATCAATTCCTACAGCTTTTCCTAGGTTTTCTTGAATCCAACCCTTATGTCCTCTAAAAAGGGATGATGGCGGGGAGTGGGGGGTGGGGTGAGCAGTTGAGTAGCTCAGTGGATTGATAGCCAGGCCTAGAGATGGAAGATCCTAGGTTCAAATCTGACCTTAGATACTTCCTAGCTAAGTGGCCCTGGGCAAGTCACAACCTCCACTGACCAGCCCTTATCACTCTTCTGCCTTAGAACCAATATATAGTATTGATTCTAAGGCGGAAGGTAAGAGTTTTTTTTAAATAGAAATGAATGATGGGTGGTTAATATGCTTTTCTAATTTCTACTTCTTCCTCTTTCAGGGACAAAAAGCTTGGATAGAGAAGACCTTTTCCAAAAGAGAATGCATCTACACAATTGTCAGCAGTAAAGACCCTAACAGGTGAACTAAAAACAGTAATTTTTCCTGGGGGTTTTCAGAAAGGAAGTTCTGGTATAGGTGGAAATGAGTAAGTATGGTGGCCCAGAGCAGAGAAGGTAATCTGAAGCAATCAAGGATACTTAAAAAAAAAAAAAAACCTTGATCAAAAATATCTCCACCAATAAAGTCTACTCACTACAGAGCTTTTCTGGGTTGACAAGATTTTTTAAAATGCAAATATTTCCTTACACTGAATTATTTCCATCTAACACTAAAATCACTTTCCTTTGAACACTTCTTAAAACCAGTGCTCTCAGAGATTTTTCCTAGTAGCAAAAGAATATTAAACAAAGTATGGAGAGCTTTAGGGTAGAGGACACTCCAAGAGGTAAAAACAGCATACTGAAGGAGATTCTGAGGATGGCAGAGACCAATTTCACCTAATTTGTGATTTTGCTTTGGGCTCTGATAGCCCTCAGCTAATACTTGTTTATGCAAATAGCTGATATGGTCTTCTGTACAATTTATGTAGCATTATTTTGATAGTATATTCTATCACATGGAAGATAAGAATTATTTTTAAATTAAAGAATTTAATTCAAGAATTCAACATATCTTTATAGCTACAATTTAATTCTTTTTGAAGGAAATTAACATGTTACTTATAATTGAAGAAAAAGACCAATGATGATAAATAGTCACTTTTAAATACACAAAATCAACTTTGTAAGACTTTGGTCTTATCCACTCAGCTCAAAAGAGGTTGTCTTCAGTTCTGGTCCTCTAACTAAGAGATATAATTTGAGACATATCCTAAGGTTTTTTTCAGTCTTGCATTTTCCACTGATTTGCCCTGGTACCAGAAATTCCTACCATTAAAATCATCCCTTCCAGTTACAGTATTTCCTCCATAAGGTCACTGTGAAAATTCACATCCCTATGAAAGGGGGGAGGACTGATAGGATAATGTATTACTATCCATTAATACATCCCTTTTATTTATCAGATTTATTGCCATAGAGATAATTAGAGAACTGGCTGCCACAGAAATTCAACATGGGAAGTGTGCATTTGAATAGAAGAAGGAATGAGAAAAAGGTGTAAATTACAAGGAGCTTCACAAGGAACATAATCCTCTACCAGAAATCAGGAGTCTCAGATTGCCTAAGATCTATATGGGAAACATGATGGCTGAATCTATCACTACAAGTGATTCTACTTTCCCAATCCAAATTCAGAATATTCCTAGTAGCTGAG
The DNA here is from genome assembly GCF_016433145.1 of Gracilinanus agilis. Lineage (NCBI taxonomy): Eukaryota > Metazoa > Chordata > Mammalia > Didelphimorphia > Didelphidae > Gracilinanus > Gracilinanus agilis. Next base: position 581,749,688 of record NC_058131.1, read on the forward strand.
AACAATAAGATTCAATTCAACAAATATTTACTAAGCACCTATTATGTACCTGACATAAAATGAGCAAAATATAGAAGGCAACCTTCTGGCACCATTTAGTCTAACAAATAAATTTTCCTTCTTTATCTTGCTGCAAAAATGTATCTTGTGATGCTACCGTGTAAGGCTTAAATATGTTTTATATGGTTTTAGAGTATTATTGAAGAGACTATTACGAAGTCATCCCAGAGAATTTCTTTTGTTCTGTTTCAGTACGTCAGAGATACAATCAAAACATTGATGATATTATATACTGTGATTTATGATTTACACATTTATCCACTGTATGTGATTACATTTTGCTCAGAAAATTTTTTTTCTTCTCAGTTATTATGAAGATGAAGATAATGTCATTTCTTTTGACAAGATCAAATATGGGTTATCACACCTATTTGGATGACTTAACCATAAGTTAATCAGGGAAGGATAGCATTATAGTTAGTTAGATTTATAGAGGATAATGAACCACCAACTTTCATCTAGTTGGCAATCATACCATGAGGAGAAACTAGAATCAGGGAGGTAGGACTCAAGGGAAAATGCATTAAATAGTAGTTGATATAAGAACTCATGTAGTGGAGCATAATGAACAGAATTGATTTAGAGTCTAGAAGACTAGTGTTTAAAGTTTACCTCTAACACCTACCAACTACTTGACCATAGGCTAGTCATTTGACTTCTCTAAGCCTCAGAAAACTCAAGATTTTAAATTATTGATAGTTTATGAATTGCTTAATTAAAAGAAATTCCTATGCTAGGAGTTCTGAAACTAAAAAAGCAAAGAAATCTGGTGCCATTGAACATCAGGATAAATGAGTTCCTGAGAGCACAGAGCCATAACTGAACTTTGTAAAAATGACTCTACTTTAAGAAAAGGCAAATACATGCTATTAAACTTTGTTTAGTAAGGCAGAGAATCACAAAGTAGATTCGAGAAAGTTTTCCATTTTTATTGGTAAAAATTGTAAAGTCTTTGTATTTTCATACATCATTTATCTGGAAAATACAATCATGTGTAATAGCTCATTCCCCAATTATTCCTTAGAGATTAATCCACTCCTTTAAGGTAGGGATCCAGATCATATTTATCTTTACATCTCCACCAATGCCTTGGATATCACAGTTGAGAGCAGAGACTTATTTTTGCCTTTTATTATATCCATAGGCACAATGCCTCACACAAAGTAAGCTCTTAATAAATGTTTGTTGCCTGACTGAGAATTAAACTACAAATTATAATCTATACTGATTCAGACTATTACTCCAATACAAATTTATATGTTGGCAACCAACACTTGGCAGGACTGGCCTTGTATAGCCACTCATGGAATTGATTTGCTTAATGAAAATAGAGACTTTTGACTTTTATTTTTAGGTGTTGCTGTGGCCTGCTTATTTCCCAACATATTCCACCTCTTCCGAGTAGCACTCCCAACAAAAATGCAGAGGAAAATAAACAAGTAGAGGCAGCACAGCCAGAGAAATGGTCTGTCAGTAAACATACCCAACTCTATCCAACAGATTCCTATGGGATGCTGGAATTTCAGGGTGGTGGACATTCAAACAAAGCAATGGTAAGAGATAAATTAAGGAGAAACATGGAGGAATATGCTATGGTACCACAAAAATGAATCCTACTATATAGACAATATTTTCATTCTGCTTTTCATTCAGGGATAGAATGAGTTCTTCTTATACTTTTTATTCAGAAATTGAACATCATTTTGAAGGAACATATAAAGTATCCATAAAAAAAGACTCCCTTTCCTACATTTGGGATACAGACTTCAAACAATTCCATGGTATAAACTTCAATCAAAGTCAAATCCAGTCTGTACTTTTTAATATGTGTTTGTTTGGCTACTTAGATATGGAAAGGAAGTTTTGTTTTCCTGACAAACTGGTGACTTGACAATATTCTCAGATGCTCTAAGCTCTCCTGGAATGATTTTTAATTGAGATTTCTTTCAATAACTTTGAAACTATGAAGAAGTAGCTTCTCTTTGCAAAGAAATGCTATGGAACAATACAATAGAATGCTGTTTCTTTTGTTTATGCTTTGTGTATCTTTCATAGGATTCTTGTGGCTCCTAGGTACCTGACCTTGGTTGGTTAAAAAAAAAATATAGGAATCTTACAGAAATTGTTTTACTTTTCTAAAATATGTATATATACATACATGAACTTGGAATATAAGTGTGTATGAGAGAGAGAGAGAGAGAGAGAGAGAGAGAGAGAGAGAGAGAGAGAGAGAGAGAGAGAGAGAGAGAACATAAGAAATAGTGTGGTATAATGAATGAAAAGACCTGAGTGTAAGTTCTACCCTTGACACATACCACTATGACCCTGGGCAAGAAGCTGTTGACTCCAAAATAGAAGGACTTTCTTTGCTTGAGAGTTCCCTATATCACTGAAATCAGTGGACCCAAGTTATCCAAGATATGGCATGCATGCCCTGGGGGCACAGAGGGAGCTGCTCTGTTCCCCCTTCTCCATTGCCCCTGAGGACATTTTTTGCATGATCTGTCCCTCTGTCCAGCTGACCAATGCAAGCACTTCCTCCCTCTACTCTCCAGGGTAACGTGAGGAGGGCTCACAGGTGGCTGGAAGGTGCAGTTTGGGCACACAGTCTCTAAAAGGTTAGCCAATGCTGGATATTCATACATATATGCACAATACATACTTACACATATGGATACATGCATCATACAAATAGATACATTAACTTTGAAATTTCAAAAAATTCCTATGGATTTTCAAGATCCAGGTTATTAGAAACTGTCTACTTCACCTAAAGAGAACTCTGAGAGTCTTTGTTTATAAGCAGTTACCCTTTGATGTTCAAGTAAGCATTATAAAGTACAAGTGACTTCCTGTACCAATGAGTACATTCTCTCAGCACCTTCTTGAAATTATTTTGATTTTGGCCAGTCCTGTGATTCCATTTGTGTGGTAAACACCCAGTAAGGAAACTCCCTTTAACAATGTAGATCCACAATTAAATGTGATTTTTAGCCTTAAAGAATTGTCTGGTAGCATTGAGAGGATTAACTACTTGTTCAGGGTCACACAGCCAATATGTGCCAAAGTTTGGACTTGAATCTCCATCTTCCTGACTCTATCAGATTTATAACCACTACACCATCTTGTCTCTCATTTGGGAACCAGATGAGTTTCAACAATTCTTCCTCCCAAGTAAACTTTTGTAACTGCTTATTTCACTGTCCTATGAATGTTCTTTGAGTAAAATTTCGCTTTGTTTAAACAAAATGTGATCTTTCAGAACTATACTATACGTAGTTGGCAAATATAATAGCAATTGACATGGTGCAATTGGACACAAATAAATAATTCACAAAGGGTATAAATTCTGAATATTAATCTCTTCTCTATTGAAAATGCAAGGCTTAAATCTTAGTCTCGTGAAGACCTTATATCTCAGTACCTAGCTGTCTCAAGCAGTTTACCATTCTATTTTGCTCTTCTGCTTATGAGATGAGTCCAGGGCCTGACCAGGGTGTCACAGAACAGATTTTGGAATTCTCCACCTCTGAGTTTCTACTTTGTTGCTGAACCAGAGTCACACAGGTTAGGTGGTAGAACTGATAGGGGGAGAAGTTAGCAGGGACTCAAGGCACTACAACATGAAAGAAAAAAAAAAAAAGAACATTCCCTACTCACGCTTATCTAATTTGATTGGTAACCTTTGAGCCAAGAAGCAAAACCAAGAATTTATACTCAGTATCACAAAATCTTTTGCAGTATATCCGCGTGTCGTATGACACCAAACCGGATTCACTTCTTCATCTTATGGTGAAAGACTGGCAACTAGAACTTCCCAAGCTTTTAATCTCTGTTCATGGGGGACTCCAGAACTTTGAGATGCAGCCCAAGTTGAAGCAGGTATTTGGAAAAGGACTAATCAAAGCTGCCATGACAACAGGAGCCTGGATTTTCACTGGAGGTGTCAGTACTGGTAAGAACCTTGATTTAACTGATGAGTGGCAGAACTTGTATGTCCAAAAGAAACTTCTAGTAATTCAGAAAGACCTTTTAAAAGTTCCTACACTGATAACATATATATTAAAATTGAAATAATAAAAAGAAGACCAACATAGACCTTGCATAAGGATAACATCCCCTCTACCACATATACACACACAACATATTTCATCTTTAGAGCATTCAGGGCCAACTCTAAATCCTTCTTTAGATAATGCCTTGTGTTTGGCTTTGGTACTCTCTTTATAGACCACTGAAACAAAAATAACTTTCTAAAGTGAACTCATTAAGACCTATATTTGGATCTTTAGAATTAGTGTCATAAAAATCTGCAGTGCTACCCAATTCCTCCCTATATAGTTTTGTGGGGTTTTTTATTTGCTTGGGTTTTTTTCCTCTAGGAACTAAGGCAAGATTCTTATTTACTGTAAATTGATCATCCTGTTTCATCTTTTTAAAAATTATATGGGTTCTTATTTTAATTTTAAATTCATTATTAGAGTTATTAGTTGTGGTCCAAAGAGCTTCAAAAGTTCATATGATCAGAGGCCTTAGAGCTAGAAGGGGCCTTAAAGATGATCTATTCCAACAAATCATTGCTTCTTTGTAGGTGTCATTAGCCATGTAGGTGATGCCTTGAAAGATCATTCTTCAAAGTCTAGGGGCAGGATTTGTGCCATAGGAATTGCTCCATGGGGCATTGTGGAAAACAAGGAAGACCTCATTGGAAAGGATGTAAGTTTTTGTCTTGTGGTGGTTATTGTTCAGTAATTTTTCACTTGTGTCTGACCCTTCATGATCCCATTTGGGGTTTTCTTAGCAAAGATCCTGGAGTCATTTGCCATTTTCTTCTCCAGTTCATTTTACAGATGAGGAACTGAGGCAAACTGGGTTAACACAGGGTCACACAGCTAGTAAGTATCTGAGGCCAGATTTTAACTCAGGAAGATGAGTCTTCTTGACTCCAGGTCCAGAATTTAATCCATTGCACCACCTAGCTGCCCAAAATCTTTGTCTTTGGAACTTGTAAGTTTGTGAATTGTCACTGTGTTAGGGTAATGAATATCTCATTAATTTGCCTACTATGTAATGTATTAATTCAGCAAAGTAGTGAAGCAAAGGTGAATTGGGAATAGCAACTCATGAGTTGCCTTTACAGGGCTTTGCAAACTTGGCAGTTCCACCATTAACCTCTTCGAGAACCATCATGAACTAACCATATTAGATTTAAATAGCTATTAAATTTTTACCTGTTTTTTACCTATCTTTTTACCTATCATTTTACCTATCATTTTTGTCTCATCAATTTGTTTCAAAATTAATTTACATGTATTATTCCTCTAGGTGGTGTTTTACAGCAATAACAAAAACTTTTTTTTAATACCTATACATTTTCATTAGGTAACAAGGGTTTATCAAACCATGTCAAACCCTTTAAGTAAACTTTCTGTACTAAACAACTCTCATACTCACTTCATCTTGGCGGATAATGGCACACTTGGCAAATATGGAGCAGAAGTGAAGCTCCGGCGGCAATTGGAAAAACATATCTCTTTACAAAAGATTAACACACGTAAGTAGAGCAGAAATAGTAATATTTCTGAATAGTAATCAATGGCAAATAGAGGCAATATATGTGTATATATAACATACATATTGTCTACATGGTGTGATTATAAAAAAGTCATACCTGAATTTCATAATAACCATGTCAGAACTCATGTTTACAAATGAGATTTTGATCTTTTAGCTGTCACTTTGGAAGATGTGGGAGAAGCATAAGAAGCTCAGGGGCTTCCATGCCCAATGAACCCCAGGACATAAAATTTGTGGGTAGTTAGGAAGTCAGGGGCTTTCTATTCAGCAAGGCTATGGAAACAAGCCCTGTGCACCCCAAATTGCAAGGCCTCTGGATAGCCATTAACTTAGAAGCAGTAAGACATGTAGTCTGCTCCCCAGCATGAGAAAAGCAAACATTTCCCTCTTCCCAAAACACTAGATGTCCTGCCAAGAAAATAATAAGCAAGAGTACTGTAAGAAGAACATTCAGTATTCTATACAAAACTGGGTCATACATTGACATGTTGAATTGACATGCTACCTATGATTTATTAACCTTTAGAAAACACTGTTTAGAGCTACTAAGACATTCTACATCCATTATTTCCAACTTGTAAATCATTGCCAATCATTGTTCCTATCAAAAAACTTAGTCACTGCCCAGCAAGAGGATGTCTGAGAGTCTGATCTGTAAGCCTGGGGAGTTGATCCTCCTGTAATCCCAAAGTCATTTCTCTCATCCCGGTTCAGAACCCACAAGTAATTTGTGATCATCACTTGACAGGAAGGTTACACATTTATTCCAATGATAATATTGTTCAAAATATTTTTAGGACTCTTCTTTTGGAATTGCCTTCGCATCTCAAAGCAAATTCTGTTTATTATTTTCAACTGCGATAAATCTCGGTCCTCTGAGGGTCGATCTGATTTTGAAAAAAGCCAAAACTCACTTGAAACCAAGGGATAGTGAATATATCAGTGATTGAGTGGGCTAATACTTTATGATCCTATGTTGAGTTGACAATAAATATGACAATAAAGTAGTGAAAATGGTTGTATGATTCTCTCCTAAGGCTTGCAAACTGTTTCTGAAAGCAGTTCTAAAATAGGAATCCCTAAAGTTATTTAAAATAGCAATTTCATTGGAATAAGTATATTTGCCTTTGAAGGTGACTAATTTGAAGGGAACCACACTCTTTTGAAAGTATTAATTCTTATATGTTTTAAATTAGTCTCATTTTGTTGATAGTTATACTTCTACGTGTTGATAAGCCATGATTATAAAGTATATTTTTACAATTAGTGTAATTCAGCTAAGAAGTCATGGAAATCAGTTGGTGAAGTTTAAAATTTTAATATTCTTTCACTTAACCCTACTTATGATGTGTTAAAGAAACATTTTAATAAGCTTTTGTTCCAAACAGTGTAAGTTGTTGGAAGATAAACTAAATTAGAAAAGAAGAAAATTGAAACACCAAATCAAGCAATATTTAAGAATTGAGAGAGCAGCCAACTACTTTGAAAAGATTTCAGACATCCTGGATTCATATCCTGATTTTAAATATTAGTTGACTTAAATGGTTTTTGTTGTGTTTTTATTCTGTTTTAAGTTGTAAGTCATCACACCACCAAAACTTCAACTGACTATGTGACCTGTGGGCTTCCCTTTGTCATCCTATGCCTGGAAATCAGAGTGGGGCAGGGACAGCAAAGGGATGCTCAGCTGTCGTCTTCTACAGCATTGAACTATTTCAGCATTAGAGATTCCAGCCTAACCCTAGAAGACCTAATTTCTGCTACTTTTCTGGATAAAACTTAGTTGACCACTATATTGCTGAAGACCTGAAATAATGGAAACCAATGAAATTCCAATTCAGAGTGGTACTGTTTCCTTCTGGAAGAGGACAAAGCAAAATCAACCTAATGTTCTAGAAATATTATTGGAGTATATCATTTAGCTATATTCAAAATAAATTTTTATGTAGCTACAATTTTTGCATCATCTCATTATCTGGAAGAGTAGGGAATTGAGAATTTGTAAAAAGAATTCCTTACTTTTATTGTTCTGGAAGGGATTTTGACTAGTGTTAGAACATGGTAGTCTCTGTCACCACTTTCATCAATATTCCTCAAAGTGGGTCCTCTTTGAATCTGCAAGGTCAAAACTTTACATAATAATACTAAAACATTATTTGCCTATTAAAATATTCTTCCCTCTTCCAACTACATATCTCTGTGAGGCTAGATTTTCTTTATGTACTTCAACCAAAATGACGTGTCTTAACATGTCAAATACAGAAGCAAATATGAGAATACAGCTGAATTTTTTCAGTCAGATGTTAAAGAGATTTGAAAAAATGTGCAAAACAATGCCACTCTTCTCATTAAATATATTTGTTCTGGAAAATAGTTATTTTTCATAAAATATATTGTTTATGTTAACATGTAATTGGTTTGCAATTGTTATTTTTAAGTGAAATTTTTTTAGTTTTAAATCCTAATATGGCAAATGTCAATAGATCTAATCCACATAAAATCTCTTTGGAGTACTCATTAAATTTTAAGAGCGTAAAAGTCTCAGTAACTGAAAGCTATCATTTAGCTCTTTCTTTTCATTTTGTGGACATTACATCCTTTATGTGAACTTTTTGGCTATCATTTTTTCATGCCATTAGTGGCTTAAGGAAAGCAATATTTGGGAGGGGAAACAATTTGACATATAGAGAAGTAAATGTTAATCACCAAGATTGGCCTTTAAAGTACAAAGTCCAGAAGTGAAAATTTTCAAAGAGCCCATTATATCCCTCATTTCTGACACTCCTATCATTACCACTCTCCAAACATAAGGCCATTGAAGCACTGATGAGAACTGCCGAACTGCCAAACTTCCTAAGCCTTATGCTGATTAAATAACATGTAGGTCTCAACTTGTATATGAAAACTGATAAGCAATCAACTGTATAGATTTAAAAGAAAGTGAAAGTAGTTTGTTTGGATCTCTTCTTTTTGGAAAAAGAAAAAACGTGGAATGGCACAAATTTGAGGTTGCTTCTCCTCACTTGTCAAAAACTTTTGGATAGATTAGATCAGATGAAGAGGCCTTGGAATCCTATAACTCTGGTCCTGACAGGAGATATTCTTTGCGTTATAGGACTGGGACAAGGTGTTCCTGTTGTTGGCGTTATCGTTGAAGGAGGTCCTAATGTGATCTCCATTGTCCTGGAATGTCTTCGAGAAGATCCCCCTATTCCCGTTGTGATTTGTGATGGCAGTGGGCGAGCATCAGACATTTTGTCTTTTGCACACAAATACTGTGAAGAAGGAGGGTAGGATTTCTAACATATCAAAGGGAAATGAAAAGTTTAATTTTTTTAAATCCCAAAATAGTAAAAAACAAGACAAAACCTATTATATGAGTTTCTTTGATTACTCAGGGTCAGGATAATGTCATCCAACAGTATTCTATCTTGAAGTAACAATATGATCCCTTCCAACTTTATCATCCTTTATGAGATTTCTGGAAAGACTAGAATTTAGTACAATTGTAGACAATGCTTTCTACTAGTTTTGCCTAAGACTTGGCAAATATAGAAAAGAAATCTGGCAGTCCTAATACAGTATTAAATTAGGAATCCTAGGGGGCAGCTAGGTAGCTCTGTGGATTAAGAGTCAGGCCTAGAGACAGGAGGTCCTAGGTTCAAATCTGGCTTCAGCACTTCCCAGATGTGTGATCCTGGGCAGGTCACTTAACCCCCATTGCCTATCCCTTACCACATTTCTGTATTAAAACCATACATAGTATTGATTCTAAGGTGGAAGGTAAGAATTTGAAAAAGTAAGAGGGATCCTAGATGATACTTGGGTAGATTTTTTAAAAATGATCAATCATCTATAATGTTTTTCTCTTTCTTTTCATGTTCTTTCTTGAATAGGATAATAAGTGAATCCCTCAAGGATCAGCTTCTAGTTACCATTCAGAAAACATTTAACTACAACAAGATTCAATCTCATCAGCTCTTTGTAATTATCATGGAGTGTATGAAAAAGAAAGAACTTGTAAGTGTCTCAAAACTCAGTCAAGTGCTTTATTCTCATCCTAAACCTTCTCAGGAATCTCATGATTTTTCATGTTTTGGCCTTTCTGCTCCCAAGAAACACTTTGCATTAGATATCAAATCAGTAATTTTATGAGAATTCCAACTTTCTTATCTTCCAGGAAGGTACTGCATTTATATTCAGTTTCATAGCCGTTATTTCCAGCCCAGAAAATAGGAGAAGCACAGCAATGCCTAGTAAATGTGAAGGGACAATAAATATCAAATCTTATTGGCCATGGAATGAATAAATTAATTTTAGCTCAATTATCATGTCTTTGAGATAAATTGTGCAAGATGAGCCACATTTTTTCTCAATATTTCTATAGAATTTCACCAGACCCCCTTAATGGGTTTTAAAGGGATTTGAAGAATTATGAAAGAAGAATGACTTATAGTCATTTCACATTGTAATTAAAATGTTTTATTATTTCCATTTGAAAATGCAAAAATTCATTTCCCAAACCTTCCTTCCTATTAAGTATACTCATAGGATAGTGCCATTAACCATGCCAGGAGTACTGCAACCTAATATATTGCCAAGGGAAATGGAGTAGAAATCAGGAGACCTGCGTCATAGTCCTGACTCTGACACTAATTATCTGTGTTGCCTTGGGCAAGTCATCTTATCTTTCTGGGTCCTAGTTTTCTCATCTGTAAAATGAAAGGGCTCTATAGATAATCTCTAAGGTCCTTTCCAGCTCTATGACCTAATGTGAAATGGCCCTGGCAACATTCTAAGCTTACAAATAAATTTCAAATACATTATATTTGTTGAGTTAGGCATTTTTATGAGAGACACTATGCTCTAGGACCAGGGTTCTTAATTTAGAATCATTGAACTTAGATTTTTAGAATGCTTTGTTAATTATTTTAGAATAACTATTTTAGAATGTTAGAATAATTTTGTTAACTATTTTAGAATAACTTTGTTAAATGGTTTTTTTCTAATATGACATGTTATTTTATGCATCTAAAACATTCTGAGAAGGGGTCCATAGATTTCACAAGACTACAAAGGGGTCTATGACAAATTATTAAAAAAATATTCGGAATCCTCTGATGATACATGTGGCATCAAGAGACCTGAATTTGAATCTCACTTTCAACTAGCTATAGGATTAGACAAGTCTTTAAACTTCACAGATCTCTGATTTTCTCATATAAAAAATGAAAATAATAATTCCTGGACTAAGGTAAAACTGCTTTGTGTACCTCAAAGCATAAGTATTAAATCTGTGAGTACAATGTAATTTGTTTTAGTAATCAGATTTTAAGCATTAAGAATAATTCTTCCAACATATGCTGAAGTAGCAGGTTGGGTAAATAAATGCCCAGGTAAATTCTATGTTGCAGCAGCAACAATGCTGTTAATACATTATGATTAAACCCCACATGAATATAAGCCAGCATGTCATAATCAATAGCAAGCGTGCCTCCAAGCCAGGAAGATCAGCTTTTAAGCATCCCCTCTCACATGTGAATATGTGTGATCCTGGGCACATTAACTTGACCTCTTGGAGCTCTAGACAACACTCTAAGATTATGCCTTATATATTGATGAAGTCACAAATTCAGGCCTTATCCCCATATAATATTGAGGTTCCCTACTATTTCATCCTTCAGCTGAGTTTAATACATCCTTTTATATTCTTCATTTGGGTAAAGACATCCCCCAAAAGGATACTAAGCACTTTATATTGATATTTCTCAAATTCATAGCAAAAAGACATGAAGCTAATTATTCCACTAAATGAGTCTGAAATACAAAGGAAAAGAAAAGAGACCCCAAAACAATGGTGTTCTTTTTGTGTTTTCAGCCCAGCTTCTTTATTTAAAGACTCCATCCTCCTGGTTTCCCCAAAACTAACTAAATATGCTTCACAAATGCTGTGGGTAAAGAGCTGGAATGAAGACTTCATCTCAATAACTTTTGAGGCAAATTCATTTGGTAGGGGAGAAGGGCTAGGAGGCAGCTGATAACCTCAGGCATCCCTCTGATGACTCAGTATATCAGACCTCTATTTGATAATGTATCCAAAAACCCTCCAATGACCCATTCCCCACAAGCCCTCCATCTCAGATCTATAAAATCAGCTGACTTTGAACTTTTCATTTTTGCTTCCTAGGAACATAACTTCCATTTATAGCACCATTACTATGGGCCTAAGTAAGCACACTAGATTTATAATATGAGTTCAAATCCTGATTGTGCCCCTTATTTCTGGTGTGACCTTAGACAACTAATTTAAGTTCGCTGGAATTTCAGCTCCCTCATCTGTGAAATAAAAGTATTCAACCAGATGACCTCTATGACTCCTTTGAGTCCTGTGATCACATGTATGATTTTCTGATGAACCAAGAACAACCCGTGATGTTTTGCCTCAGTAATGTTTTTCATAGAGCCATTTAATGATGTTAAGTGAAGTATGACTGAATAGAGACATGGAGCAAAGTTCAAGACCAGGAGCAAAACTATCACAAAGATTATATTGAGACTTCAGAAATAAAATATACTTCTTAATAAATTATTTAGCCCACAGAATTATTTCAGTAGTCATTGGTCTATTTTACTTCACTTCAAAAATCTTATGATATTTCTAGTAGGGTTTTTCCTTCCACCAATACAGATTAAATCTTCTCTTCCCTCCTCCTCACATCCATGACTTGGTAAATATAATCTTCTATAATTAATGTGGCCAAGAGTTATTATTCTTTGACCAACATGATAACAAACTTCTCTGAATTCAGCTAGACTAGTCCTAGAGTGACAGGCATATGGTTTCAGTTTGTTAGGACCCACCAGAGCTTGCACTAAATGCACTGGCCATTTCCATACTACCACCAGACTTCAGGAGAATTCTATGGTGGCAGTATGTTTATGATATTAAAAAGCACATGATCTTCTCTCATTTTTAGTTTTGTTTTAATTCAATATTTATATTTTTAATCTCTGCTTTCAGGTCACTGTGTTCCGAATGGGTTCAGAAGGTCAACAAGATATTGAAATGGCAATTTTAACTGCTCTACTAAAGGGTGAGTTCTCCAGAAAATCATGATTCACTTCAATTCAGTTCGACAAGTAAGAAACATTTTCTCTGTGCCTACCATTTGATCCTTGCTTGTGAGAGAGGAGGAGTCTTATCAGTACTGAAACCAACCATATTCCCTTCTCCTTTCATAAAAAATTGTGTCTATTGAGTTACATTCTGAGCTAACTAGCTTGGTCAAAATTAACCAATGAATCTCAGATTTTTAAAGCACAGAGAGAAACCTTAAAAAAAGTTATTTCATTCATTCCAATTTCCTCATTTTATATGAAGAAATGAAGAGTAAGAGATATGATTTTATGTGCCTGAGATAAATAAGTTGTGGTCTTAGGTCTAAAATATAAGTCTTCAGACAGTCCATCCAGCCAAGTTGCAAGTATACCACATCATCTTTCCATATCATTTGGTCTACACAATTATGGTAGACACTACTAGATCTGTATCCTAAAGAGATAAAATTTTGGAAAAGGACCTGTTTGTACAAAAATATTTATAACTGCTCTTTTTGTGGCAGCAAAGAATTGGAAACTATAAGGATGTCCCTCAATTGGGGAAATGACTGAACAAATTGAGGTATATGATGGTGACAGAACACTATTGTGCTGTAAGGAATGAAGAACAGGATGATTTCAGAAAGAACAGTAAAAAGCAACATGAACTAATGCAGAGTGAAATAAGCAGAGCCAGAAGAACATTATACTTAGTAACAGAAATATTGCGGAACAATCAAATGTGATAGATTTTGCTGCTAACAGCAATACAATGTTCCAGGACAATTCTAAGGAACTATCTTAGATAGAACTAAGGTGCTATCCACCTCCAGAGAAAGAACTGTTGGAATAGAAATTCAGATAAAAACATATGATTTATTATTTTTTATTTGGGTATTTGGCATGGGGTTTGGGTTTTATAAGATTATTTACTTTCAAAAATGAATAAATATGGAAATACATTTTGCATAATAATACATATACAACCCAGACAAAATTGCTTGTCAGCTCTGGAAAGGGGGAGGGAAGAAGGAAAGGAAACAATATGAATCATATAACTTTGGAAAACTTATGTGATAATTCATTAAAATAAAAAAAGAACTTGGAAGAACAAAAAAAGCATAGATAGCCCCCAAAAATTTATGCTAGAAACTTCATGAGAATATCCTTTCTTGTGGACAAGCAATAAAATCTTGAGGAGAGGTTTACTTCATCCTGAAATTGGAATCAGTTTTTATGTGTCATTAATTAAATAATAAACTCTTATTCCAGGCTATCCTTTGTCAAGCATACTATCTATCTAATTAATATAATTTATCTATGCTGTACATGTCGGTGGCTCAATGAATTTTTGATCTTATTGATATGAGTACTGTTTTCAGTGTTGTAAAACACAATCTATGCCTTCTTATACTTTGGTAAATCTGGAAATTAATTAGTGAGCATTTATTAAATCTCTACTTATGTGTAAGGCACTGCGCTAGATGTTGGGGGTACAAATACAAATATTAAGAATAAGATAATCTCTACTCTCAAAGAGTTTATATTATTTTTTAAATGACTCAAGATAAAAGCTTCCCTTTTCTTAAAATTTCCTCTACTTATATATAAATCTACATTTTCAAATTCAATACCTGAAATAACCTTTGATTTAGTGGAAGGAAAAAGCTAAAAAAGGACTCAGATGGTGAAATGTAATTAGTAATTAGCTAATTAATATAAGAGTATGAGAACAATGATTCTTTATAAAGATAATTTGCCTTAATAAATGTAGTTGGTTTCAAAAATCTAGTAACTTCTACTGTAAAAAATTCTTAACATACACATATTTGTCTCTGAAAATAAGTTCTTATAGGAGAAAATAAGACACACCTGCTTCTTGTATCAATAATCTTGCTCACTTGTAGGCCAAAAGAAGGAACTGCTATTATCTGACTTAAATACTTTAGGTAACCTGCAACTAATGCCATAAAACCACAGTGATAGAAAGTGGGTAAATTGTCTTTGTTAATTATTCCATTATCCCATAAAGCGATGGTGACTTAAATGAGATAAATGTTTGAACTACTCTGCTTCTTGTGCTTATTATACCTGTTGACTGGCCAAAGACAAAACAAAATTTTTTTCTAAATCTAGTGTTTTATTCTTACAACTCAAAAAAATGTGCCATTTTTTTTTTGACTGAATCTCCCTATCTCTTCCAGGCTTGAAATGTAGTGGTCACTCCTGGGGTCAGTCCCAATGCTGAGAGACATGAGAACTTAAACTTTTTTTTTCCCAACATGAGATAGTTTGTCCCTACTTGGACAGCCTGGGGAGGTCTCTCCTCCTGGGGGCTTACCACTTAAAGGATGCCAGACAGTGAGGTTATTCAATTAGCATTAGTCCTAATGAGTGAACTCAAGTAATCCAGCTGCCTCAACCTTTTCCAGTAGCAGAAATTACAATCCTATGCATCCCACTTCTAGCTAGCTTAACCTTTCTTTCTCCACAGGAGCCATAAAAATGTCTTCTACTTTCATACTGTTAGTGACTCAACTTGTTTCTTCAGTATTGAACATCCTACTAGTCATTTACTTGGATATAGGAAGTAGTTATTTTTGCTTCTTCAGGTACAAATGCATCAGCTCCTGATCAGCTGAGTTTAGCTCTTGCCTGGAACCGTGTTGACATTGCACGAAGTCAAATCTTTGTCTTTGGACCCCACTGGCCGGTGAGACTACTTTTTTTCCCCCTATTCCAAATGTATATTTTTTATGCAAATGACATATCAGTATTTGTTCCATTACCATACCAATCTTGCCAACATTTCTCAGTCATGTTTCATATTCTAATTTGTTATAACATTAAGACTAAACATAAACATTGTGTTTTCCCTAAGGGGACCAATGAACTTTGTATGTGAAAAACAAAAAGTAATGTGTTAATTCAGGCCTAAATCAATCTTGTTAAATAAATAAATTGGAAAAGTGAGCCCCAAATACCTTACTTGTCAGTATGGAAAATATTATCCTTTTAAAGTATGGAAAAAACTTTAAAAAGTAACACATTGAAAATCCAATATAATCTATCACAAGAGCTTTGCTAAGTAAAACAACCATATTGCCTGAAACAAGTACAGTGTTTTTATTGTATCTTTATCTATTTTACTTTTTTATTGCTCAATGGGAATAAAATTAATGCAAAAACTTTAAATAATGTTAGGTATTTTTGAAGGAAAGGGGTGATATGTGTACATTTGTATGTTTATTAAATTCCCTAAAATTAAGCCCCGTAGTTCAATCCATTCACATATTCCTTCCTTCAGGATCCTCTAGTTTTTAGTTTCATGGAAAATGGGAAGCTAACAAAAGAAATTGCTACAGGACTGGTTTGGGTTACTTGTAACAAAGAAAACTTTGGCAAGCAGGTTGAAAAATATTGACATGGCTAGCACATAAAAGCTCCATTGTCTCCATTTTCAATGATTCATGAAAATGCCATATAATCCTCTGACTCTTTAGGATAGAGTACATGTCCTGGGCTAAAGAAAAAGGTCTAAATAATCTCTGAAGTACTGTATACCTTCAATAGTTGAATATCCAATCACAATCTGTTAAAAAAAAAACAATTTAACAAACATTTATTGAATTACTAAAATCTCTGTAGTAGTTGCTGAAGGAGATATACAAATAGATAACATATAGTCCTTGTCCTCAAGGAATTTGTAATATAGTTTAAGAGATAAGAAATGTATGTATATAATGATAATGTGGATAATAGGAAATATAATGTATAATAGGAGTATAATGTGTAAATGTATGGCTACAAAAATAATGTGAATTTTGATAGAAAATTAAAACAAAAGACACAAAGTACTCTATGACAGTTTAGAGGTTAAGAGATTAATGCTGTCGGACCTGGATGATGAGAGTCCAACCCGAGACAAGACAAAGAGTGGAGTAATGCCATAAGGCTTTATTGTAGGAAAGGAAATGGGGAGAAAGGGTGTAGAGGTGGCAAAGGAAGAAGGAGCAGGGAGACCCAATGCTAGTAAAGGTGGCTGTGGAATCCAGGGGAGGAGTAAGGAAGAAAGGAGAGAAGGGGATGCCCAAAATCTGTGGATTGTGTGTCACACCAGGTCTGTCACTTTCCCACATCAAACCCTCTTCAATATATACCTATATTTTTTACAATGGCTAGGGGTCCCCACTGGGGTGGAGAAGGGGGCGATCTTTTATAGAGTAGTGGTCTGGGATGAGATAACCTGGATTGTCTCTATTGGTCAAGTTGTGCTTATTTGGGTTCAGCTGATTGGATGGCCCTAAGGGGGTTGGGAACTTTGGTCCCTGGTGGTGGGAAGTTCTCAAGCCTGATGGTCTGTGATACAGGAGATTGTTTGTCTTGTCCTGAGAGCAAAGTCCCGATGATTTGCCAGGTATTGCTATTGTGGCAGTTTCTGTCCTAGGCTCAGGCAGGTGCTGGGAGAAAGGGGAAAGGGGAGGGTTTTTGGTATTGGTAGGGAAGGGGGAAGGGGAAAAGGGGTTTTAGTCCCAGGATCTATGAAGTGATACTTAGGGAAACTGGAGAAAGTTTCATAAAGGAGGTAATAATCTGATATAGAAGAAGGTTCCTTCAACTAGTGGAGTTTGAAATGAAGGTCTTCAAGGCATCAAGAAGCATGTAACTCCTGGCTAAAAAAGAGAAAATTGCAATATATGGACAGGAGATGGCAAAGTTCCAGTGTTGACATAGCATAGAGTATATTAGAGGGAAGTAATATGAGGTAAGATGGGAAAGAACTAGGATGGTACTAGATTGTGAAAGGCCTGGAATGGCTGCCTAAGAAGTCTGGCATTTAATGAGTAGTTAATAGGAATCTACTGAAGAGTTCTTAGAAAAGGAATGATATAATTAGGTCAGATAATAAAAAGAGAAATTTGGCATAAGTATGAAGAACAGATTAGAAGAGATAATGAAGGAAGGTGCTATCTTTAGGGAGCCATTACAATAGTCAGGTAGTTATCCATGGTACCTGTGCTAGGGAATTGGCAGTAGGAACAGAGATTAAAGGTTTAGAATACTTGGTAAAATGGTTGGTCATAAAATGTTAAGGAAATGGAAGAACTAAAGGGAACACAACAAGGTGATTTGTTTGAATGTCACTAACAAAAATAAGAAATTAATAATGATGATGATGGATTGGATCTATGATTTCATTGGTAGGGAACTCCCAGTTGAAGACATTTCTTCCAACAATGCAAGTTGACTCCTTATCTGCAATTTAAAGAGATGCCTAGAATATATCAATGCCATCTAACCTTCCTGGGGTCATATAGTTGATATGTGTCAGAGGAAGAACTTGGACTCAGTCTTCCTGGTTCTGAAGCCAGCATTCTATCAGCTACTCCATTCTACTTCTCTGTATATAGAACATCTCAAAAGTCTTAGTGCAGTTTTAAGCCATTTAAGCTTTTTGGGACAACCCAAATAGTGCTTGGAGGTGTGCAAAGTGCTTTACATACATTGACTCATCATATGAGAATCAGGAGCTATTATACCTATTATTTGTAAGAGTGGTCCTATGTGTAAACACATGCCAAAAAAAATAAGATGTCAATCTAAATACATAAACTGCTGCCCATGGGAAAAACAAAGCAAATTGCCATATGTCACAAACATAAGCTATGTTAATAAGGAGGTTCCCAGTTTGCAGCACATTTGGTAGCAAACAGATCAAGTCTATCCTGAATATGTATGTGTGTAAGTGTGAACAGTGTGGAATTAATGACAGTCATGAAATTTTCCTTTGGGTAAATGTCAACTTCAGTGTTTTTAACCAAATATGTTTGCTGTTCAATGTAGCCTTTAGGAAGCCTGGCACCTCCTGATGTCAAAGCAACTGAGAAGGAAAAGAAATCTCCAGCTGCACCAGCCAAGGGGGGCAGAGGAAAAGGAAAAGGAAAAAAGAAAGGAAAAATCAAAGAAGAAGTAGAAGAAGAAACTGATCCAAGAAAGATTGAGCTTCTAAACTGGGTGTGTGAAAAATATATTTAAGATTTTTGTTAGTTTCAGAATGTTAGAACTTTAAGAGATGTATCTCATTCCAAATCTTCATCTTACAAATGAGGAAGTGGAGGCTGGTTGAGGGGATGATGATAATGATGATGATAATCAGGAACTTGTTTTCTTGTCCTTTCATCCCCTTGTCCCTTTAACTTCTTGATTTTGCACTCTTACCTGCACAGATAAGATTTTCATCTTCCACATGTAGGGTATGGGTGTTTTGTACATAGTCAGATAGGAATAGAAACTGGACCTCTGAGTTCATTGATATAGGAACTCCTAAATGAGGAGTTTCCTTTACTAAAACAGGTGAGTACCTCCTCTGAAATTTGTCTTATGTAAGAAAATATTTGACAACCATGTTGGAGTCAAGATGATGGACAGTTACCTGATTAGAATGTGGAAGACCTGAGCTTGGCAGGAGCTTGGCAGGAGCCAAAAGCAGTTAGGCTCGGGTATAAAAGCCAGGGATTTGAACCCATCTGGATCTCAGTAATGAGATATTGGTTTGGGTGAAGGGTGGTTTTGGGTAGGCCTAGCTTGTACTCTATTCATCAACCAGCAACCAACTTAAACTGTGCTTCATCAATCCCTATCTCCTGAGTTACAGTTACTAAGGAAGATCAACAAACCTTGTCATTCAGCAGGATAACCTTGATTTTAGGTTGAGGCCTCTCAAGGCCTCAGCCAAGCTGACAATCATCAAAACTTTGATCATGTAATATATGAGAGAAGATTCATTAGTAATATAATCATCTAAATATAGTTAAAGATTTCCTATTCCCACTTTCCCAGCTCCTCCTCCCCTAAGTCTATTAGATATTAAATCATCTTTAACTTACAACTTGCTTGAGCTTCATCAAAGATCTAGTGGGCTCTAGTGGATTATATCTTGTGACAACTTGAGGGAAAGTTTTCAACACTAGTGATCAATCAGCAGTCAGACAAAAGCGTTATCCAAGGCACAGGGCTTCAGTTGGGCAGAGTTAGCTGAATAATTCCATTAGCTGATTCATTGCTTGGCTGGTAGCCCTGGGATACTATAGACATATTGAATTTGAGTTAAGCAGATTCCTTTATTCTACTAATATCAACTACTGTGGGTGATCCTTTTGGGTTCACTATCCTACCCAGGTGTCCCCTTTTGGATTCAACACCCACAATTAACCCTCCTCTGGTTTATACATAACACTTAGAGAATTGCCCAGAGCCACAGTTATCAAAGTGTGCTCTAAGGATCTCTTGGATCACAGAGGATCCAAGAGGTCAAAAACTATCTTTAAATAAATGCAGGCATTATTTGCCAATTAAAATATGCCTCCCTTTTCCAATTACATTTTTCTTAAATGTCTATCAGTCAATAAATACTTATTATGAATCTATTATGTGCCAGGCATTATACACTATGGATCCAAAAAAGTCAAAAGATGGTCTCTGCTCTCAAGGAGTTCACAGTCTGATATGAAACTAAGTACAAACAATTTATGTATAGGAATAAATTGGAAATAATCAATAGAAGGAAGGTATTGGAATTAAGAGGATTTGGGAAAGGTCTCCAGTAGAAGGTGAGATTTTAGTTAAGATATAAAGGAAGCCAGGGAGATCACTTGTCGGAGTGGAGAAGGGAGAGCATTCCAAGCATGGAGGATAGCTAGGGAAAATGCCTGAAGCTGAGAGATGGAGTGTCCTGTAAATGTGGAATGTCTTGTTCATAGAAGAGTCAGGAGGCCAGTATCATTGGAACTAACAGTACATGTTGGACAAAACACTTTCCAAACAATTAAAACTAGATCTAAACAATTGGAAAAATATTGATTGCTCATGGGTAGGATAAACTAACATAATAAAAATGACCATTCTACCCAAATTAATTTACCTATTTAGTGCCATACCTATCAAACTACCAAAAATCTTTTTTACTGAATTAGAAAAAAGTATAACAAAGTTCATTTGGAATAACAAAAGATCAAGAATATCAAGGGAAATAATGAAAAAAATGTGAAGGAAGGTGGCCTAGCAGTACCAGATATTAAACTATACTATAAAGCAGCAGTCATCAAAACGGTATGGTACTGGCTAAGAGACAGAAGGGAGGATCAGTGGAATAGACTTGGGTAAGTGACATCAGCAAGACAGTGTTTGATAAACCCAAAGAGACCAACTTTTGGGACAAAAATCCATTGTTTGACAAAAACTGTTGGGAAATTTGGAAAACAATATGGTAGAGAATAGGTTTAGATCAACATCTCGCACCCTACACCAAGATAAATTCAGAATGGGTGAATGACTTGAATATAAAGAGGGAAACTATAAATGAGTTAAGTGAACACAGAATAGTATACCTGTCAGATATCTAGGAAAGGAAAGATTTTGAAACCAAGCAAGAGTTAGAGAAAATTACAAAATGTAAAATAAATGATTTTGATTATATTAAATTAAAAGGTTTTTTGTACAAACAAAAACAATGCAACCAAAATCAGAAGGGAAACAACAAATTGGGGGAAAATCTTTATAACCAAAAACTCTGACAGGAGTCTAATAACTCAAATATACAAGGAGTTAAATCAATTATATAAAAAATCAAGCCATTCACCAATCGATAAATGGGCAAGGGACATGAATAGGCAATTTTCAGATAAAGAAATCAAAGCTATCAATAAGCACATGAGAAAGAATTCTAAATCTCTAATAATTAGAGAAATGCAAATCAAAACAACTCTGAGGTATCACCTTAGACCTAGCAGATTGGCTAAAATGAGAGAAGGGGAGAGTAATGAATGTTGGAGGGGATGTGGCAAAATTGGGACATTAATGCATTGCTGGTGGAGTTGTGAATTGATCCAACCATTCTGGATGGCAATTTGGAACTCTGCTCAAAGGAGTATAAAAGAATTCCTGCCCTTTGATCCAGCCATACCATTGTTGGGTCTGTACCCCGAAGAGATCATAGATAAACAGACTTGTACGAAAATATTTATAGCCGCGCTTTTTGTGGTGGCAAAAAACTGGAAAATGAGGATATGCCCTTCAATTGGGGAATGGCTGAACAAATTGTGGTATATGCTGGTGGTGGAATATTATTGTGCTCAAAGGAATAATAAACTGGAGGAATTCCATGTGAACTGGAAAGACCTCCAGGAACTGATGCAGCGAAAGGAGCAGAGCTAGAAGAACATTGTACACAGAGACCAATACACTGTGGTAAAATAGAATGTAATGGACTTCTGTACTGGCAGCAATGCAATGACCCAGGGCAATTCTGAGGGATTTATGGAAAAGAACGCTACCCACATTCAGAGGAAGAACTGCAGGAGTGAAAACACAGAAGAATAGCAACTGCTTGAACACATGGGTTGAGGCAGACATGATTGGGGATGTAGACTCTAAGGACCACACCAATGCAACTATCAATAATATGGAAATAGGTCTTGATCAATGACACATGTTAAAACCAGTGGAAACGTGCATTGGCTATGGGGGGTGGGGCTGGGGGGTGAAGGGGAAAGTAAGAGCATGAATCATGTAACCATGTTAACTTTTCTAAAAAATAAATATTAAATGTTAAAAAAAAATTTTAAAAAAAGAGTACATGTTGGAAAGCAAGGTATAAGAAGACTAGAAAGATAGGAGGGGACTAATTTATGAAGGGCTTTGAATGCCAAAGAGAGCCTTTTGCATTTACTCTTGGATGTGGCAAGAAGCTATTGGAGTTCAGTATAGGAGGACAACGTGATAGGAACTGAATTTTAGAGAAATCCTTTTAGTGGCTGAATGGAAGATGGATTGTAGTGAGGAATGAGATGAGGCAAGTAGATCCACTAACAGGCCATCACAATAATCCAGGATTGAGGTAAGGAGGACCAGTACTAGAGTGATAGACGTGTCAGAGGAGAGAAGGGGGAATATTTCAGAGAAGTTGCAAAGGTGAAATAGATTGGATATGGAGAGTAGAGATAGTGATAAATCCAGAAATGACTTGTAGATTGTGAGCCTGAAGGTCAAGAAGGATGATGTTGCCTATTACAATAATAGGAAACATGGGAGGGTGGGTCAGGGTTTAGGGAGAAAAATAATGAATTCTGCTTTGGACAATGAGTTAAAGAAATGTATATCTTAAACTGGGCATCCAATCTGTGCTGTTTGAAAAGCAATTGGAAATGTGAGACTAAGATAAGCAGAGAGATTGGGGCAGGATAGGGAAACTTGAGAATCAACAACATAGAGATGGTCATGAAATCCATGGAAACTGAGATCCCCAAGTGAAATAGTATAGAGGAAGAAAACAAGAGGGTCCAGGAAAGAACCCTAAGGGACACTTATGGTTAGAGGGTGTCATCTGGAGGAGGATCCAGTAAAAGAGGCAGAGAAGGGGCAGCCAGGTAGGTAGAAGAAAAACCAGGAGAAAGTTTTCAAAATCTGACCATTTTAATTTCTAATATGATAAATATCAATTGATATAAACCGCATAAAATAAATGCAAATATAAAATTAAATTTAAATAAATTAAATAAAAATAAATAAAATAAGATGCCCATCAAACACCCTTCATTTGCTTATAAGGGACACGAAAAGGCCAGTTATTTTATACTTCTTACTAATTTATGCTCCTTCACACAATAGTACAAAAATTGACATTTTTCTTTTAATAACAAACTCAAGTCTCAGAATTTGAGACACAGAAGAAAAATTAGAGTAGGGAGTCAATGTCCAAAGTGTCTTTTTCATCATAAAAGGAAGGAACCTCCAGAAAACTTCAAGGAATAGCAAAGTAGGGCAGTGCTTGGAGGGCTAGACCTGGAGTCAGGAAGACCTGATTTCAAATCTTCTGACATACTAGCTATGTAACCTTTGCAGTTTACTTAACCTCAGTTTTCCCATGTTTAAAATGGAAATAATAATATCACCTACCTCCTAGGGTGTTGTAAGGATCACATGATATGTTTGTAAAGTATTTATGCCTGGCACATGTGCTATATGAATATTGACTTTATTATTGCCTGGGATCACCTGGCCAGAATTGAACTCAGCTCTTCTTTACACCAAGTCCCATACACTATTCACTGTGCCACCTCACTGCCCATGTTTGTTAGTTTTTCTTGGTGCTTAGCACAGTGTGGAGCATAGAGCTGGATAACAGAGGCTTGTTGACTGGTTGATACCTCCTATAAGATGCTCTGATTTCTTGATTGCCCAGTTACTAGCACTTTCTCCCTTGTGAAATTGCTTTGTATGTATACTTTGCATTGACTTATGTGTATACATATTCTATCCTCTTAATAGAATGTAAGCTCATTGAGGTCAGGAGCTGTTTGTCTTCATATCTCTAGTGCCTAGCACAAAACCTTACGTATTATGGGTGCTTAATAAATATTTGTTGAATTTTCTGTTTGCTTGATTGCTTTTTTAAATAGGTGAATTCTCTAGAGCAAGCTATGTTGGATGCTTTGGTCTTAGATCGGGTTGACTTTGTAAAACTTCTTATTGAAAATGGAGTCAACATGCAACACTTTCTTACTATTCCACGGCTAGAAGAACTTTATAATACAGTAAGTACAAAAAGAACATGGAGAGCACTGAAGGCTTAAACAATCATGGAACTATTTGTGTGACAGTCTGTTTCCACACAGCATGGAGTTAGGTAGCTAAATAATGAGACTGTCTATTAGGTTGACAAGGGGGCATTCTATGTTTAAGACTGACTATATGATGAATTTGAGGTACAGCCACAGTTCTAGTTTGGAGTTTTGTTGTTTAAGGGGGACTGAAATGACATATTTTTTAATGGCACTAATCACAGAAAAGCTTTGATTTCAATCAAGATTGGTTTTTTAAATGGCAAGAATGTGATGAAACCAATCTATTGAACCAAATTCTTTGTGGCTACCATTTGGGAAGTTATAGAATCTCTATTAATGATTGAAAGTCACTTGGATAATGCATACAAAGAATCATCTATCTCTACAAAAAGAATCTAGCTCAATATATGATTTTTAAAGCAATTTTATTTTATTTTCCAAATTCTTTCTCACTATTCTCTCCCCATCCTATTGAGAAAGAAGGAAAAACAAAATCCATTATGTATATATGTATGTATATACATTATAGTTAAACAAAAGAAATTCCCACATCTGGCTCAATATATTATTAATAGAGCACAAAGGCATAAGAATGTAAAGGATGTGATTCTCAGAGCACCAATTTTTCCATGATGTTATAAGGAAAACAACAGAAACTCTTTAGTTGCACAAAGCACCATGGAACTAATAGGGAAGTTTTTAAATGGAACACTTTTCATTTGTTTTTAGAATATATGTTTGGGGGATTTGTTGTTTTTTTAAATTCTAAACTTCTATTCTCACCATTATCACAGTTAACTCTAGCAGTGTATGGGTAAGGAGGGCATTGATACATATTATCTCTCTAACTCATCAGAGCACTGCATGTTAGCTTGCATCTTTAGATAATTTTGTTAATTATTTAATATAATTTCCTATATATTTGATGTTTGTTTACCATTATAACACAGATGTAACACTAAAAAAGTTATAAACGGACACTAACCTAATAATGAGTGATATTTAAGGATCAGAACAATTCATGGTCCATTAATCTAAGTTATTTTGTTTGAGTTTAAGAACAAACACACTAAAAATGGCTGGATGGTTCTCTTTCAGAGGCTCGGCCCACCAAACACACTTCATTTGCTTGTGAGGGATGTGAAAAAGGTCAGTCTAATATTTTATATTCCTTGCTAATTATGCTCCTTCACACAACAGTAAAAAATAGTGGGTATTTTTGTTTCATTTTTTTAATAACAAACTCAAATCTTAGAATTTGAGGCAGAAGATAATAGCAACAGTAGGACAGAAAGTCAATCTCCCATGTGTCTTTCTCACTTTAAAAAGGACCTCTATAAAACTACCAAGGATGAACAAAGTAGGAAAATATTTCTTGGCATCAGTTCTGTTAAAAGAATATGAGGAGGGGGCAGCTGGGTAGCTCAGTGGAGTGAGAGTCAGGCCTAGAGACAGGAGGTCCTAGGTTCAAACCCAGCCTCAGCCACTTCCAGCTGTGTGACCCTGGGCAAGTCACTTGACCCCCATTGCCCATCCTTACCACTCTTCCACCTATGAGAAAATACACCGAAGTACAAGAGTTTAAAAAAAAAAAAGAATATGAGGAGGGGGCAGCTGGGTAGCTCAGTGGATCGAGAGCCAGGCCTAGAGATGGGAGGTCCTAGGTTCAAATCTGACCTCAGACACTTCCCAGCTGTGTGACCCTGGGCAAGTCACTTGACCCCCATTGCCTACCCTTACCACTCTTCTGCCTTGGAGCCAATACACACTATTGACTCCAAGACGGAAGGTAAGGGTTTAAAAAAAAAAAAAAGAATATGAGGACCTGAAGGTTGGATTGGATTTGGTAGGAGAAAGACACTTTCACCCACAGGCTTCTGTGTAAGTGTTGCTGGCAGAAAGGCTATGCTTCTCCCCACCTGACAGGCTTTGATGGACTGAGCCTGTCAGCTGTCCCCTTTTAACAGCCACCCAGGCAGGGAACCACTGAGAAGCTGTATGTGTAGTTAACTTCTCTAGTTCCTCAACCTGGGGTTGGAACGAATATTGATAAAGGCTTTTGGTGCGCTGATCAGATAACTCTGTGGATCTGACTCCCCTTCCCAAGGGCTTAGATATAATCACCACTCAGGAAAGGTACTTTGTAACAAACCACTATATTTAATTCTAGTTAATGGGGTTAGGAACAAGGGAAAGGATGGAGGATTTGGGAACCCTACTACCAGCTGTCTAAACAAATGATCAAACTATGGAGATTGCTAGATCAGGTAGAGACCGGAGGTTCTTCACCCTCTCACTACTCTGGCCTGATTTGGCCAGAACCAAGCCAAACATTAGGGAAGGCTACTGATGATCTTCTTGCAATGACCGTAATACTGTTCTCTTTCAGCTCTATTGATGATGGTTATAATTGCTCTCTAGCTCTTTCAGTAAGACAGTTGGGTTGCAGGTACAGGCCTACCCTCCCTCTTGACCTCCCACCTCCCAAGTTCTGCTCCAGACTGAGCCCCCTTGTGCTGTGCCTGGTGGGTATTTATAGGGTTAGCTCCAACAGACTTTTGCCCTGGCTCATGGCACCTGGGTACATTCTGAGGTCTTCAACTACTGGTCTTGTCACTCAAAGTGGTGTCCATCTTGTCCCAGAAATTCATTACAACAGTATACACAATGAATACTTGTTGACTGGTTGACTGAAAAAATAAACTAAAGTTTGATTATATAGTTCTGGCCAGATACTACCTGTTGTTACTAATGCCAGATTTAATTATCTAAAATTCCTGAGTATCAGTGACCTGAATCTCTTCAATCATTCAACACTTCTTCATATTAGAAATGTCCTCTCTAAAGTTCATTTTTCATCCATTATATTCATGTTTTAATTATTTTATTCCTAGCAAGGGCAGCAATATGTCATTGTTTTGTTCATCTTTGGTTACCCTGACAATATGATTAGAAATGACATTTACTCTCATCTGCTGGTCTTTGAATCTGTTGACATTATTCTTATTTTTCATTGCTCTTTATTTTCATCCATTTATGTTCTTTGTTTTTCCTTGGTATTGTGCTCATTTCTTTGTCTCTTTTTTATTACTCTATCTTGACATATTTTCATGAAAGGTTAGAGGATTTGGTTGAGTCAAAATAGAGGTGATTCATTGGATTAGAATGAAGTCCCTGGTAAGAAGACAACTGATTAAAAACTGCTATATATTTTACCTTAATATTTCAAGTAAGAGAATAATTAAAATCATAAATGCAGTTTTCCATCAATCTGGAATAATGAAACAACATCACCACATTTTGGTGCTAGAGGACTTGGGACTTGGATTTTAAACTTGACTCTGCTGTCTACTACCCATGAGATTTTATATAAGGCTCTTCAATTTTCAGCCTCAGTTTCCTCATTTTTAAAAGAAGGGAGTTCAAGTAGGTGATTTCATAGGAGTATCATTTTATTGGATCTTCTCTATTTAAAATATCAGTAATTCAATCTAAAAATATGATAATTCACATACTAAATAAAAATGAACAATAAATCTACCCACATAAAATCATAGCTTTTGAGCTATGCAAGGTACCTTATATGTTTTTTACTTTGACACTGTTATTTCATAAAAGAAGAAACTAAAGAGGAAAGAGATGAAATGGTTTGCCCTGCTAAAAAATGGAGAGTGCACTAAAAATGTTCACAAACTTACTCATGTCATTCACGTTAATAGAATGCCTTATATTTACAAATTGCTTTTCCCATAAAAATCCTATGCAAGTATTTATTAATTCCAGTAAAACAGATGAAGAAACTGAGGCTCAGAGTCCATGGTTATACAACTAATACATATTGTCAACAGGTATTAAATCCAGGGTTTCTAACTATGACTCCCCCATTTTTTCCCATTAAACTACATTTATATCTCCTACTTCCAAAATGGACCCTCTGTAGTCATATTCTAAAGGAAGAACATTTTGAATGTATAGTCTCTATATGGTCATTTACAGTTCGACAATTCAACAAGCATTTCTTATGTTGGCATTTGTGCTAGGTCCTGAGAACATAGTAAGCAGTGAAACAGTCCCTGTCCTTTAGGAACTCAGATTCCTACAAATTTTTTAGCCATAGAAAATAATTGAAAGAAAAATAGGATGACATATATTATGATATTGTAATAAATAGTTAAAAAGAAATATGATTTTATATGTCATTGATTCTAACTCATTCTTGAATAAAGGAAAATCAAGTCAACATGCAATTATTAAGTGCCAGGTACTGTGCTAAAAGCTGGTAACTCATATACAAGCAGAAATAAAATTTAGTCTCAAGGTTCAAGGAGCTTACATGCAACTAGAGAAACGTAACATAAAAGAATCTGAAAATGGAGTGGGGATGAACTTGGGTGAGAGCATTATAGAGAAAGTCCAGGAGAAAAGTCTGAAGTGCAACCTGAAGAGGAATGAAGACAGATGGCCTGAGTGACCTTAAAACCAAGGTTCTGAGAGGAATTAGCCAGAATATAGGGTCCTATAGTGTAGAGGGTACTTCCACTGTGTGAAGCACATGGCTAGAGAAAGCTTTCATGTTGAGGAGGAAAGTCAAGAGTACAGCCAAGAAAGGAATACATCCTAAGATGTATTATCAGAAGGAGACTATGACACAAATGTTTACAAAGATAAATTTGTCACTTTACACATCAGAGTGAAGAGTGACCCCAAACCGATCTCTTCTGCTACATGTAGGTGACTAATAAATCCACAATTCTCTCTTATTATAAGTTTAACCCATTGGGGTTTTTTCAGTGGTGGAAAATGGGATTTTAGTCTAGAAATAAATTGGGTATTATTTGTCCCCATTTGCTAACTTTTATCCCAGGGCTGGTATCATTTCAGGGGTGATACATTGGACCTGTGATTTGGGATGCATTCCATACAGCTTATGTCTTATTTTAATTCATATACACGTAAAAATAAAATTTCTTATCTTACAGGGAAACCTCCCACCAGACTACCACATTAGCCTGATAGATATAGGTCTTGTCCTAGAATACCTCATGGGTGGGGCCTACCGCTGCAACTACACTCGGAAGAGTTTTCGGACCCTATACAACAACTTGTTTGGACCGAAGAGGGTAGGAATAATTCATTGTTGTCATAGTCAGTGCTTATTTGCTTCAAAATTTGTCCACTTATGTGTTAATTTTAACTCTCATTCTTCTTGAGGCACAAGGTATCCAAGTAAAAGTGGGCCAAGTTGACCATTATAGCCCATACAACCTTCCATTTTGCTACCACAATGACGATATCACTGTATGAATTCATTAAGTCATTGAGTCATGACTTCTCTTTGCCTAAGTTTTGTTTATAAACCAAAGTAATGATGTTTTGTACTAATGGTCTATGAGATTGTTGAAAAACCTACTAAGTATATGTACCTTGCCATCCTAGCTTTTTGGGAAACTTAATGAAGATTATTTTAAAAAATCAATAAGGCAAAAAATATTTTAAACAATAGATCAATACTAAGACACATTTTAACTCACAAAGGGAAAGATTTCCCACTGGGAAAGAATAAGGGGTGGAGGTTCTGGAGAAGCAAAGCAAAAATATGATTTAACTCAGGGCAGCACTATGACTGTAGGTGAAGGCCATAGATTTTATAGGAAAGGAATAAGTTTTGATTCAGGAAAATATGATTGACTTCCCAACTATTTTTATAGGTAGGGAAATTTGAGGCATAGTCAAGGCATTCTCATATGTATAGGAATGGGGCATAAAGATTCCATATTGGAATGTTCCAGAAAAGTATAGAAAGAGAAGTTGCTAAATATAAGAGGGGGCAGATCCAAATCAGGAACATTTTGCCAAAATAGAAGCAGAGGTTTTTTGAACTAGGATAATGTAAGAACTGTATCAAGCATTTAAGAGTCCTAAATGAACATGCATGTATTGGTAGCATCTCCTAAATAGAATGTCCCTTATGAGAAAGAAATACTAGTATTTACCATCATAGGAATAAGAATACTGTCATATTGTCTCTTACATAGACATTTCCCTTCAGTGTCAATGAGATTAATGTCTCTAAAGTCAATTTCTACCACATTAAGGGCCAAGTTATAACCTTATAGGACTTCCAGTTATATATATATATAATTTCAGTTATATATATACATATATATTATATATGAAGAGAGGGGGGAGGGGGAGGAAGAGAGAGTTAACATTTATTTTTTTGGTAAATTTAAGCAATTGGGGTTAAATGACTTGCCATAGCTAGGAAGTGTATGAAGTTAAATTTGAACCAAGGACCTCCCATCTCTAGGCCTGGCTCGCTATCCACAGAGCCACCCAGCTGCCCTGACTTCCAGTGACATATTAAGATTAAAGCAATTCTCTTTTCCATTTCTCTTTTCCTTTGATGTTTCAAGAAAATACAGATGGGGGGCAGCTGGGTAGCTCAGTGGATTGAGAGCCAGGCCTAGAGATGGGAGGTTCTAGATTCAAATCTGGCCTCAGAGACTTCCCAGCTGTGTGACCCTGGGCAAGTCACTTGACCCCCATTGCCCACCCTTACACTCTTCTGCCTTTACTCCAAGACAGAAGGTAAGAGTTTTTATATAAACAAACAAATAAATAAATGAAAAGAAAATACAGATGAAAGGAAGCACTTACTAAAAGACAATAATATCTAATAAATCTGAGCTGGTATTTTGTATAAAAGTCAAGACTAAGCAAAAGAAAATAAAATGATTAATTAGGAGATAATTCTGATAACTAATTTACTTCTTGTTTCTTTAAATGCAGCCCAAGGCTCTTAAACTTCTTGGGATGGAGGTAAGTTTGATTTTCTGAAATTATATGGTTAATTAAAATAAAATCTATCAATTTTGTCTACTAACATTTATGTATGGCTGTTAAGGTATTCTTCATTTTATTTAACTAACATTTTAAAAACTATTAAATAATCTACTTAACTATTTTTTTTGTCATGTGGCGTTATTGAATTATACCAAAAGAATAAGAACAGAACATTACTTACTTATTATTATAAAATCAGTAAAAGGAATTGCAAAAGATATTATGACAATTCAAACACCCAAAATATAATTTTACTGGTTTAAGAATGTCATTTAATGCAAGAGATTGTACTAAATTCTGAAAGTAAATGTTTGGTCTGAATTTAAGTGAAATTGTGTTTCCCAAATAAAATTAGTAAACCATTGCATTAATAGCAGTATGGTTTATACCATTATTGCCAAAATATCTTAACATTCTGTTCTGAGCCAACCAAAATGCAAAAATTGGTGGCTAGATCTTTAAATTCATGTGCTCCTCCACTCAATTATATCACCAAAAGAGCATTGCCATTTTTAGAAATAGAAGTAGAAGGGGGCAGCTGGGTAGCTCAGTGGAGTGAGAGTCAGGCCTAGAGATGGGAGGTCCTAAGTTCAAATCTGGTCTCAGGCACTTCCCAGCTGTGTGACCCTGGGCAAGTCACTTGACCCCCATTGCCCACCCTTACCACTCTTCCACCTATGAGAAAATACACTGAAGTATAAGGGTTTAAAAAAAAAAAAGAAGTAGAGGAAAGTTCTGAAGGGGTAAGTGAAAAACAGAACATTATCAATTCAGAATAGGGATATTCTGGTAAAATTTAACACCAGATTTGGAGAAGGCGTGTAAGTATTGCTCACTTTAAAATTTAATCTGAATTATTAAAATTTTCTCCATCATTTATTCTCAAACATAATTAACAAAAAAAAAAATCAAGCCCAGATCTGTGGCCTTTGCCAATTTTGAAGGTATAAATGCTCTGAATATTTGACTATTACTTCTCCCTAGTCTGCTGGAGCTATTTCAGGCATACACCTGACTCAGAGCCTACAAGTTTGGAGCCCATCATCACTAGGATGAGTCTAGACTAATTTTTACCTTTGTTCAATATATTTAAAAGCAAAATAAAACATCATTAAATAAAATAATAATGTAAACAAGATTAAGGGAAAGGAAAGGATTAGTCAACAAGCATTATTTAAAAGTACAAGGATGGGGCAGCTGGGTAGCTCAGTGGATTGAGTCAGGCCTAGAGACAGGAGGTCCTAGGTTCAAATCCGACCTCAGACACTTCCCAGCTGTGTGACCCTGGGCAAGTCACTTGACCCCCATTGCCCACCCTTACCACTCTTCCACCAAGGAACCAATACACAGAAGTTAAGGGTTTAAAAAAAAAAAGAGTTTACAATAGAACAATGAGGAGAACAAAGTATAAACAGAATGCATGTAAAGACAATAAAACAAATAGAAGGTATTTAAATAAGTGGTGGTTTGGGAAGGAAGGCACTAGCAATTGAGGGGTTAAAAAAGGCTTCATATAAAAGTTGACTAGGTTGAGTCTTGGAAGAAGAAAAGGATTCTATGAGGTAGACACGAGGAGCAGGAGCATTCCAGACATGAGACACCAACCACCAGTGTGAAGATCCAGAGATAGGATATGGAGTGTGATGAACAAAGGAGACTCCAAACTTGCTGGATACAGAATGGGGCCAGGTTATGAAAGAATTTTAAAACTAAAAAAAAATGGGTTTATATTTTATCCCAGAAGCAATAGAAAAGGAATCAATAAAGTTGGTTGTTATAAAGTGACAAAGTTCATGTCTGCAAAAAGAAAAGTGCTTGGCAAACATTAATCTGCTATTCCCCCAGGCCCAAAAGGTACCCCTCTTTCACATATAGCATCACCTCTAGGTTCCAGTGGACCCATGTTTAGTACTGACAAAGCCTAAACAATACAAGAATGGGTTGGATTATTTTCCTCACACTCCCTGGTTTATGCTCCCATTTCTCAGACATTTTCAAGCCAGAATTCCCATATGTTGACCATTCTGCTCAGTCTCCTCCACCAGAAACTGTCTCTGGGATTCTAGGCTCATTGACAGAAATTTTTCTTCATCGTGACCAGAACCAAGTCTACCATGTACTCCCATCCCAATTTCTAGCTCTCTTTTATGTATTATGTTATCCCATTAGAATGGAAGCTCCTTGAAGACTGGGACTATCTGGACTGCTTAGATTTCTATCCCATAGTTCTTAACATACAGCATTTTTTCATTTATTCATTTATCCATCCATCCATAGATTTATTCATTTATTCATTCCCCACCCCCTCCCTGGATCCCAGGGAAATCTTTTAAAGAAAGTTAAACCTAGATTCTTCCAAAACAGATTGTTAATTAAAAAGTGACTGAATTTACAAAGTAAATAGTAAGTATAAGACAGCTATTTATTTCTTCTACCATAAGAGAAACACTTGAAATACAAGAGACTCATATATTAACATATACTTAAAACATGAACTGTAACCTATTACCTTATTGTACTCTCTGAGGGTAGGAAAGACTCTTGGGAGACTTATAAAACTACTAAATATATTTCACTTTCTAGTCAGGCAGCCCTGTCTGAGCAGTAACTACAGAGCACTGGGGCAGGTAGGACACATCATTCTTAGACCTTTTCTGCGGTTGGAAGATTTTTGTGATGATTATATTTGCTTCCTCCAAGAAGCTGTGGAGTTGTAGGAATCACTTCCTAAGGGCAGTGGCATACTGCACATACCAACATATATGACACCTGGAACAGACTATTTTTTTAAACAACCTTCTCCTCTATATAACAAAATTACTTTTAATTGTAATCATGATACAATATGGAAATATGTTTTGCATAATAATACTTGTGAAACCTAGATCAAATTGTTGAAGGAAGGGAGGGGGACATCTTATAACTTCAGAAAACATATGTGGAAAATTGTTATTATATGTAATTGGGAAAATAAAATATATTTTAAAAATAATAATCATAAAATGAAACAAAGAATAATGGCTAAGAAAAAATCTAGATAGTTAAAACTAACTTTTATTGAACTTTGTATATATAATCAGCCTAATAAAAATAAAATATTATAGTAAAAAGGAATGGATTAATATTTTTAATTACATTAATGTATTTTTTGGAAAAAGGGGAAAAACTTATACCCACATATTGGTCTGTTACACTAATTTCTCTTTTCAAGTCTTAATGTGTTTACAAATTTGTCAAGTTTCTTTTTTTGAGTCTTAATGTCTCTACAAATTTGTCAATAACTTGTTCAAAATTGATCTTCATTGTATATTCATGATCAAAATGCAGAATAGCCAGATTTTTGATGAACTTTTACTCAGAATTGATCAAAGAACACTTTTTATTCATTTTAATTTCAAAAAGTTTCTTTCACATGAGGCAAAAAATATTCAATAAGGTAGGGAAAATATCAAAAAATAAGATTA
This sequence comes from Gracilinanus agilis, assembly GCF_016433145.1. Classification (NCBI taxonomy): domain Eukaryota; kingdom Metazoa; phylum Chordata; class Mammalia; order Didelphimorphia; family Didelphidae; genus Gracilinanus; species Gracilinanus agilis. Next base: position 581,784,354 of record NC_058131.1, read on the forward strand.
AGTGTAACCCAGGCCTCAAAACAAAGGACTCTCATTGTAGAAAATAGATTGCAAAGACTCTCATTGTAGAAAATAGATTACTTTATGCTCCATGCCTATGACAGTTGGAGTTGGTGAGAATTTGGGAGAAAAGAGAACCTGGTCTTCTGGTTTTCATCTTCTAGAAAGAAGACTAGCAGTCAGATTCTTTTCAGATTCCTGAAGGGACAGAAGGACTCTGGGGGAAAGGCAATACCTTGATCATCATTTCACTCTCCACAATTTACTACAATAGAAATTTTAGTGAATTTAACCCTTGAGTGAGAATCTGGAACTAGGTGTCTTCTTTATTGAACATGGAAACCAGAAGATCAGAATCTCTCTTCAATCAAGCCCTCATACAACTCCACCTCTCTTGTAGTCATGGAGTATTGAGGGTCTCATGTAAATATGCTTTGGTAGGTTACAGAAGTTTGATAGAGTTTCATAAAAATCAAATTTGAAAAGTTTATTTTAATAAAATTGAAATGTCTATAATAGGTACAATTTAGGCAACTATGAAGTCATATCCCTGATGTAACATTTTATTTTCATGATTCATTCTTTAACTGTAAAACAACTAATGGGGGGCAGCTGGGTAGCTCAGTGGATTGAGAGCCAGACCTAGAGACGGGAGGTCCTAGGTTCAAATCCGGCCTCAGACACTTCCCAGCTGTGTGACCCTGGGCAAGTCACTTGACCCCCATTGCCTACCCTTACCACTCTTCCACCTATAAGTCAATACACAGAAGTTAAGGGTTTAAAATAAAAAAAAATTAAAAAAAAAACAACTAATGTTTTAAAAAATAAATTTCATTGTTAAAGATATTATTCAAATATAGTAGAATCTTATATATATATATGAAATAGATTTGTCCTTGCCAAATAAAAATCTTACATCTTACTCTTTGTTTCCCTGTTTTACATTTTAAATATAAATAAAACCCCAAATGGTTACACAAAATGACAGAATTGAAGTAACTTAAGTTGTTTCTTTTTTATAATCACCATGCTATTGTTTGTTTATTTTGAATTTACTATTTAAACCCAGAGATATGTAGTACCATAGGGACTGGAGACATGAACTGTAAGCTCAAATGATTCCAGATCAATTTGAACTTACTCTCCAAGCCTGTAACTGAGTCTGCATGTGTCAGGGCCCACTATTGGTCATGCAGCAATTGTGCTGAATTTAGATTAGCAAAACATTTTTTTGAATTGGTAACACATAGTGACAATAAAACCAACAAAACCGGAACAATTTTTAGTTGGTTTTGTTATTGTTTTTAAATCTTCAATGGATGATGCACCCCCTCATTGCTGCTCCCACTGCCCTTGGTACACCAGAACTGCTGGGTAAGTGAGAACTCCCAGGCTCCAGAACTCCTGAGGTAGCCATTTAGGATGGAAACTTTCATCTCTCAGGATTGCTGTGTGATGATGTGCTCACAGAAAGAAACACAAAGCAGAAGAAGCAGCCAGAGATTTGATTGATCATTCTGGTCTCATTCAGGCAAGCAATGTTCTTACTGCCATGTGTGTAGCCTTTCTGGCTATTGTCAGGGATGAGAATTGAGAAGAATTCCCCTTCATACATAATCCAAGTCAGGGTTGGCTGTGTCCCAACAAAGAAACTGCCTCAAAAGAGTGCCTGAAAACTATTTGTCCTGATTCCCAAGAGTTCACAGTATGGGTACCTCAGTTGCAAATTCTCTATGGCATAAAGAATATTATATGACTGAGATTGTTCAACCTAGGACTAGAGTATAAGTGGCTGAGTTCAGGAAATAGGTCTATTCCTGGCATACCCCAGGAGATGACCTCTACCATACTACTTAAAAAATAATTTCCAACTATTCTTGAAATCACTTTAGCAGCACCAATTTCCATGCAATTAATTTTTAATTAGTCAATAAACATTTACATAGTAAGTACTATATGCTAGGTACTATAGTAAGTACTATACAAATATTATTTCATTTGATCTTCATAACAATCCTAGGAGATAGATGCCATTATTTTCTCTAATTTATAGTTGAGGAAATTGAAGCAAATAGAGGCTAAATGACTTGCCCAAGCCTACATTTTAATGTAAAATTGCATTAAAAACAATCTAGGTTGATTTCAACCCATAATTGTCAATATAGGCAATAATTTATCACTATAAATATATATGCATATATATACACATGTATAACATTTCTCTATATAGATATAGAGATATTTCTAGGTAGATAAATAGACTTCCTAACTGGAAGAAGGAAGAGGCCATTTTTCTGCCCAGGCAAAGAATACAGAAGAAGAGCCACTAAGACTTTTAAGAACTAAACTTGGAACATTTTAATATTCTAATCTTCCTCTACCTTCAGTATAGCTCCTCCTCTCCACTATAGCTAGCAAACTTCTACCATCTGCTATTCTCCCAATCCCTGATACTTAACCCTAGTTGCCCAATCCTAATCTACTCTTTTCCACCCCTACCTTCTATTTTATCATCTTCATTCTCCTCAACCCTGCTCCCTTATTGTCCCACTGGATCTCTGTCCTTGCCTTCCTTCCATTGTACCCCATAGAACTCATTGTCTTCTTCCTCTCATATTCCTTTCATGTCCAGATATTCAGAAACACCTGACTTTCCCCAGATGACCCTGAATACCTGCTCTCCCTATTCAAAATGGTTGCATGTTCTCTCATACCCCACTGTCATACTGATCCTGATGTGGAAGCTGGAATAATTCTTGTTCCCTCCTGAAGTAGAAGCTGGAAAAATTCTTGTTCCCTCCTATCACTTCCAGACTCTCTCTAGGTACCACCACTCAGCAAATTCTCCTTTTAAGTTCATTTTATCCACATGTATTAGTCAATCTAAATAATGGTAGTCATTGTCTACTAGCCTATAGGCCATTCATTCTTCCTCTTTTCTTGAAGAATTCAGTATCTGGCTCACTAGTTTTAGGAGAATTTGACATACATGCTGATGACCCTTCAAACACCCTAATCTACTAGTTTCATAATCTTCTCAAATCTCATGATCTAGTATTCCTCCTTACCTCAGCCATATATATGGAAGAACATACTGTAATAATGCCAACTAGACAATTCAAACTCAATGTCCCATTGGCACCTAAAACAGAATGTATCAAAATCTAAATTCAATTTTTTCCATCAAAACTTCTTCCCCAGATATCCTTATTTTTGTTGAGGGCACAACAATCCTTCCAGTCTCCAAGGTTCATAATATAAGCATTATCCTAGACTCCTCACTCTTCCTCACTCCACATATCCAAGCAGTTGCCCATCTTACTGTTTCTACCTTCACTACCTCTCTCCCATTCAACTTTTCTCTCCCCTTACATAGCTACCACCTTAGTTTGTCTTAATCATCTCATTAACTTACACCTAAATTATTACAACTGCTTACTTGCATCATCCTACCCATAGCTGGCATACATCTACATGTTGGGGTATATGTCAGCTGTGTAGAGATGATAATTAAGCCCATGGGGGCTGGTGAAGTCACCAAGAAGAGAGTAAATAAGGATTATGATTTTAATAATAGCTAACCAGAGCAAAGAAGGAAAGAATGGATCAAAATATAGCAAGCTTTAGAAATATGGAACAAGGGAAATGAGATAAGAGGAATTATGATGAGGAGGCTTTATTTTCCCAGTAAAGTTAGAGTCAAGAACAAAAGGAAATGAGCAGAAGTAAGGTTGGTATTATAGATTTGAGAAGAAAAGATCTATTGAGGTAGTTGGGATATAAGACGGTCAAGATAAAGAAATCAAGAAAGAAAAACTAAAGGATTGCTAAGGGTCCAGTTGAGATTATATAACAAATGTATTCTGTAGCCTAGAACTGAAATTCTAGTCTTCCTTAAATCTGATTCAGTTTTATAGGCTTCTCACTAAAATCTCTCTCTAGCTAATATCTCCAACAAGGGTTTCTTCTGGAGACATTTGAATTTAGTATATGTCAAATATGGGTAGTAAATAAAATCTTCAAACTGCATCTCCTTTCTATAATTTCTGATATAACTGTAATTAGCTTGTTATCATAATAATCAATTCATGAAATGCATATATCCTTTATTTTCCAAACCAAAATAAAATCCCTAACATACAAAATTTAAATTTAAAATGTATCATTGAGCTCTTTTATTCCTCCAGTGGAAAGTTTCCATTTTTCCCCCAGTGGTTTACGAACCCAGAGCAGTATATTTGAACAAGGGCCATAAGTTGAAATTTTGTCCCTCAAAAAGAAATATACCTTTCTTTTCTTAGGATGATGAGCCACCTACCAAAGGGAAAAAGAAGAAGAAGAAGAAGAAGGAAGAGGAGATAGACATTGATGTGGATGACCCTGCAGTCAGTCGTTTCCAGTATCCCTTCCATGAGCTTATGGTGTGGGCTGTACTGATGAAGCGCCAAAAGATGGCAGTATTCTTGTGGCAGCGAGGGGAAGAGTGCATGGCCAAGGCCCTAGTGGCATGTAAACTCTATAAATCCATGGCCCATGAATCATCAGAGAGTGAGCTAGTTGATGACATTTCTCAGGATTTGGACAACAATTCAAAGTTAGTGACCAAATAGGATACTATATGTAAAGTACTTTGTAAACCTTAAATGTATAATGTCAACTAATCTAATCTATTTATAGAGATACAGAATTAAGCTCTAGAAGAAACCTTAGAGATCAGCTAGTCTCATCCTCTCAGTTTACAAAGGAAGAAAGGAAGGTGCATAAAGGCAAAGTAATCAAGGTCATTAACTCTTAAGTAGTAAGTCACAAATCATAGGATCACATAAGAACTGGGATTCAAAGCCATGTTCTCTAATTAAAGCCTATATTCTTGACCCTATACTGTAGCTACACGTTAGCAATGTTTTCAAGACAATTAAATTTGTTTTTAGGCTCTTCCATTTTTTTTTCATCTAGGCAAATGAAAATGTGAAAATTTTATTTCTCACAGGCTTATGCTTTAAATTTTTTCATTAATAACTTTGTATTATCAATATATCAAATAAAATGTAAGCTTATTGAGGGAAAAGACTATATTTTTTTCTTTTTTTCTACAGGGCACTTAATAAATGTTTGTTGAATGATGGATCAATCAATTACTATAAGAGAATGTAGCATAGTGGATAGGGTCTTTGACTTCTATCAAGAAGGCCTGAAATAAGGTCCTAACTAACACATATTGTCAGATTTTGTGATGCTGGGCAAGTCATTTCATATCTCTCATTCCACAGGACTTCAATTATCAGTTGAAGAATATATATATATATATATATATATTTATAAATATTGGTATAGGTAGCTCTCTCATTGGAAGTTCCTTATACAAATAACATCATAGGTTTATAAACACAAACAAATAAATAATATAGCAGTACCTTGCACACTGAAGATTTTTAGTAAATTTCTATTGAATTCTAAGGACCAAGGTCTAATATTATCTATGATTTTTTCCAAACATGCTTCTTCAGGCAAGGTTTCTGGGATGTCTGAAAACTATTAGAAAGCCATTTTGCAAAGTAGTAATTAAAAAACACAAAACATGGGAAATGTAGTTATTTGTATGAAGGTTAAAAAGCTATAGTGAAGTCAAATTTTACTGTGAAAAGAACCATAAAACAAATGGGCAAAATTTCCAGGAATAATATCTGAATTTCCTGAAGGTAACTGTATTTTGAAGAACTAAATAATATGAAAAGTTTTTTCTAGTTCTCTACTCTGTAATTTATGGCTATGCAAAGGGTTCTTTTTATGGTTCAAAGTTGGCTTGATTAATTTTACTGATAGTTTTAAAAATACTATTTTGGATACTTCTAATCAATGCCTAGTAAAGTGATGTACAGGAGACCTACATCACATCCATTGCTCTAAAGAACTCCCAGAGATGTACATAGATATATTCTATGCAGAATCTTTACATTTCAATGCACACATGTTTTTCTCTGTCTGTGCAAATCATTTTAGGGGCATGCATCAGCCTGGCCTCTCACATTCAAGCAAGAAAACTAAGCTGAAAATGGGTACATGAAAATAACCAGGATGGTGAAATATCTAGAAACCATATATACAAAGAAAAGTTAAAGGAAATTGGGAAATTTCATCTAAGGGAAAGAGAAGATGAGGGGGAAACTAAATGGATGTTTTAAAATACATAAAGAGCTGTCACATAGAAGTAGATGTGCCCAGTGTTTCTCCACAGAGCAGAATTAGAACGAATAGATGAACTTATGGAAAAGCAGACTTTGTATCAAGGACTTTTTAACATCTGGAACTGCCCAACAATAACCTTAACTGCCCCCATAATGTTGTGAGTCCAACATTAATAGAGGTGTTCAAGCAGAGGACGAAGAACCAATTGCCAAGGATGCTAGAGAAGGAATTCTGTAAATTGAATGTAGGCTTAGCAAAGATCACCTTTAAGTTTCCTTGGTATACCAAGATTCGTTTACTACAAAGACCTCTTAATAATAGTTATAATTTTTAAAAGATCAAAGTCTCATGCAAAACTTGATTTCTGTTTCTTCAGAGACTTTGGCCAGCTGGCTGTTGAGCTCTTAGACCAGTCTTATAAACACGACGAACAGATTGCCATGAAACTCCTGACCTATGAGCTAAAAAACTGGAGCAACTCCACCTGCTTGAAATTGGCTGTGGCAGCCAAACACAGAGATTTCATCGCCCACACCTGTAGTCAAATGCTATTAACAGATATGTGGATGGGAAGGCTCCGGATGAGGAAAAACCCAGGCCTTAAGGTATTTTCTCTTCTTTAGCTTTTGAAGGCTTGGCTCTGGTACTAATTAACCAGCTATCTTCAGACAGGGCTGTACAGGCTCTCCAAAGCTGATTTTTAAATTTTCAGTGTGAGCATTTATACCTTAGAAATCTACAAGATGCTACAAAATCAAGACTTCTATTTGTTCTGTTGTCTTGACTTAAAAAAGTGATAGAGAAAACAATAATGCAGATTAAATTAAGAAGTATGTCATGGGGGGCAGCTGGGTAGCTCAGTGGATTGAGAGTCAGGCCTAGAGATGGGAGGTCCTAGGTTCAAATTTGACTTCAGACACTTCCCAGCTGTGTGACCCTGGGCAAGTCACTTGACCCCCATTGCCTACCCTTACCACTCTTCTGCCTTGGAGCCAATACACAGTATTGACTCCAAGACGGAAGATAAGGGTTTAAAAAAAAAAAAGAAGTATGTCATGGTCATACGCATATTACCAGCACCCCCAGCTCCAGGTCACATTCAGTATTCTTGTATATTTTGCTGCTAAAACTCATTAGTTGCATGATCTTGAATAAGTCACATCCCTTCCCTGAGTCTCAGTTTCCTCATTTATGAAAGGAAGGAACTGGAAAAGGATATTGCTACGGTTTCTTCTAGTTCTAAAATTATATTATCTGTCTCTTGTTGGTGTCATCATTGGGTAGACTAGTATAAAAGAATTTTCAAGAGATCTAAGCATGCACCAGCATAGAGGCAATAACTGGAAAATATACTGACTCTGGAGTCCAAGGGCAGGTTGAAATCCTACATCTCTCACCTTACTACCCATATGACCTTGGGAGAGTTTCTTAAACTATGAAGGTCTTCATTTAGACATCTATTTTACACTAGGGGAACTGTACCAGATGGCTTCTGAGGTCTCTTCCAGCTATTAACCTATGATTCCACATAGTTCCCAATAGCAAGCACTGATTTTATAGCTTTGAAAATTAAAAAGTAATAACTCCAAGACACATATAACTACAATTCTATTATATTTTTACTTTTAATCTTGGGGTGGCCTGGAAATATATGTGATTTTGATTTGCTCCACAGAATGCTTCTGTATATAATGTCTGCATATGGCATATGTAAATAAGTGCTCAGTTTCTCTCATGCAAGACAAAAAAATTTAAACAAAAGTATCAAATTCCCCTTTAATTCCTATAAGAATTGGTAAATTCAATACAACAGGCTTAATTCTAATTTAAAATAGTCTTTTCTTGTCTTTGTTCATTCTAGTTTAGAGATCAGGAATAAAAAGCCAGTTTTCAACTCTGGGAACAAACCTGAATAATAATTCAAAGAACCAGCTTGAATGTGTGTTGGAGGAAAGGAAAGCAGGGAACCTCACTATTGTAGAGGCAACTCTGAGAAGCATTTCAATGAGACTGGCTCTCTGGAGCATGGCAATCTATTGTCTTCTAGGCTGTGACTAATTAAAATCCTTCCCTTGCTGAACAATATTAAATCAATCATTTAAAGTTGAACAAATGGACCACTGCTGATGTGCTTACATTCTACTTGTAATTCAACTCTATAAAACATTTTTGACCATTTTACTAAGGAATTTTATTTTTTAGAGCTTATTTGGGATGCTTATCAGTTTTGTCATTTCATTGAATATCTATTTTGCAGTTGTGCTAAGAGAATAGTACTATTTGCCATTCATTGATAAACTAAAGTTCTATTTCAAAATTATTAACTTTGAATAATTCTGTCAAATAATTGAAATTTATCCATAAGAAGTGAGGGTAACAGGTATATGCTACATTGTTTCAGAGGTTGATTGTGAGGTTTTTGAAAGATGTGTTAAAAAATTATGATTGTTCAGTGTAAATTGTCATTTTAAGAACAAGACCTTTCTCATCTTATATAGGTTATAATGGGGATTCTTTTCCCCCCTACAATTTTGTTCTTGGAATTTCGTACCTATGATGACTTTTCATATCAAACATCAAAGGAAAATGAAGATGGCAAAGAAAAAGAAGAGGAGAACATGGTCAGTAAGTGTTATGACATGGTAACCATATCCATTTTCTTTACAATATATATTTTTGATACTATAATACTATACTATACATTTTTACTTTTAATCTTGGGGTTTATTTCTGTGGCCCTAGAAATATATGTGATTTTGAAGCCATTTTTTATAGTTTTATAGAGGAAGAATTCAAATAGTGTTAATACTTCAGAGCATTTCCTTGATAAGGAACCATATCGTGTCTGTTATTCATGAAAATAAATCTTGTAAAGTGGTATCTTCCCTCTTACCAATGTAGTTACATTCATTACAATTTTCTTATTTTCTGGGTTTTTTTTAGGATGCAAATGCTGATGCTGGTTCAAGAAAAGGGGATGAGGAGAATGGGAACAAAAAACAAAGGAGTATTCCCATTGGGACTAAGATTTGTGAATTCTATAATGCCCCTATTGTCAAGTTTTGGTTTTACACAGTAAGGAAATCTTATTTCAATTTAATTCAATTCAATATTTATTAAGTGCCCATGTCATTTTATAAGTTCTGAGAAATGATTAGTCAGACATATTAGAATTGAGAAAATTGATGTTAGGACAATGTGTCAAATAGCAGGATACTGTTAGAAATTTAATTAATTGAGCTGAAGTATAAAATTGAGCATTTCATATATTTGATTAAAATGGAATCCAGATTTTTTATTGTTTCAAGAACTTGGCAAAACTGCAATAAAATTATCCATATCAAAAGAATATATTATATATATAACCCCTGGCCTAGAAGCAAAGCTCTGGGTTTCCATAGACTGAATAAAACTTGAGGAGTCTTTTTAATAACTATGCTCATTTTAATTCACTTCCCAACCAAGGTTTTCCCATGATAAAATAAGAATTTAGCTCACATCTAGGTCTTCACAAATATTGGACTCTCAACTCCCATGGAAGCTCTCAAGCAGAAAATATATCAGACAGGCTTCATTTCACAAGAAAGTAAAGCATGTAAGACTCACACATGAGACTATGATCAAGACAACTCACTTTTTCTCTATGAAGCATCTCAATTACCTAGGAACCACCCAAAATCACTTGGAATATCTAGAATCTGTCAATCTCCATCTTTCAGGAGGTAGTTAGCACAGTGGATAGAGTGCCAGACTTGGAGATGGGATGGACTAGGTTCAAATCTAGCCTTAGATACTTCCTAACTGTGTGATCTTGGGTAAGTCATTTAACCTCAATTGCCTAGCCCTTACCTCTCTCCTGTCTTGGAAATTATACTTAGTATCAGTTCTAAGACAGAAGGTAAGAGTTTAAAAAAAAATACTAAGAGGGAAAATGAAATAGTGGATAGAGTGCTTGACTTTAAATAAAGAAGAACTGTATTCGAATCATCCCTGAGATGCTTACTAGTTGTAGAACCTGGACAATTCATCTGTAAAATGAGGAATTTGAACTAGCTGGTCTCCAAGGTCCCTTCCAGCTCTATGAGGTTGTTGTCCAGTCATGTTTGACTCTCTGTCTCTTATTTGAGATTTTCTCAGCAAAGGAACTGAAGTAATTTGCCATTTCCCTCTCCAGCACATTTTATGGGTCAGGAAACTGAGGCAAACAGCCCAAGATCACGCAGCTAATAAGTGTCTGAGGCCAGATTTGAACTCAGAAAAAGTAGTCTTCTGGACTCCAGGCCCAAGTGCTCTATCCATTGCGCCCCCTAGCTGCTGCATCCTAGCTCTTGATGTGTGTGTGTGTGTGTGTGTGTGTGTGTGTGTACACATCTATGTAAATGCATACAAATAAATACATGTGTGTAAAATCTAAGCTCTAATGAGTCAACCCCTTATTACAGACTGAGCCCCACTTTCCTGGGGACATATGAAGTTGCCTTCAGATTTATAATAACATCCTAGTTGAGAAACCCTTTAGTAGGAGAAAAAAAAGAATGTCTTGACTTTCAAGCATGCATGGATGCTTTTCCCATTGAAACAGGTGCTTAACCTAGAGGCCTGTAGAAGTTCCTGGAGGAGGCAATGGTCCCCATAGGATGGGATGGCCAGATTCTAGCAACCCCCCAGTGCTTTCATTTGGTAGAAGAGCTTCCAGGCTCTTTCTGGAGGTTTTGATAGGTCCTGAGGGGAGGAGAAACTTACTGTGGGAGTGAGGTTTGCTTTGTTTATTCTCTAGTGACACAAACTGCTTTCTTTTGAAGAGGAAGACTAGAGGATATAAGTCCCTGGAGAGGTGAGACTCACCAGGAGAAAAGGTTTAATTACCAAACCCAGTTCTTTCCTCTTTTTATGAGAGGGGACAGGCAGGAGAAAGGGAAGGGGGAAAAGATCCTGCAGTTATCTTGGAGGACTACATAGGTTTTTCAGAAACAGAAGTGCAAATAGTTGTTTTGAATAACCATGGGCTCTAGTAACAGTCTTTTGCATTTTTGGTGCTCTTTTCTCACATTCAATAAAGCCCATCTTACATTTGATGTCTTTGTAAGCCTGAATGCTTTCATCAGATCTGAGGGATTTTTAATCTTTTTTTCTTAAAGAGAGTAAGACACAAGCCAAAATCCAATGTCCCAAAAGGAAATGTGGGATGGATACCAAACATAAACACATACACACATATTTATATTCATGAGGAGAAGCACAAGTCAAACAGGGTCTTCTGAGAAGGTTCTAAAATTAAACTCAGTATGAGTAAAACCCCAAACCTCCAATTCTGGACCATAGGTTATAGATGCATTAAAAGTTCTATCATGGGGGCAGTGGATTGAGAGCCAGGCCTAGAGATGGGAGGTCCTAGGTTCAAATCTGGCCTCAGATACTTCCCAGCTGTGTGACCCTAGGCAAGTCACTTAATCCCCATTGCCTAGCCCTTACTGCTCTTCTGCCTTGGAGCCAATACACAGAAGGTAAGGGTAAAAAATAGTTCTATCATATTTGTTACAAGGTTGTTTTTCTTTTTTGTTTCAATGGGAAGAGGAAGAGGAGTGGAAGGTAAAATAGATTTTTAATTTAATTGAAAATAAATAAAAATCATGTCATGAAATGCAAAACATACTAAGGAAGAATGTTACTTTCAGGGTACTATTCATATCTAGTACTAGAAAAACTTTAGAATAGCAAAAGCACTCAGATCCTATTAACTTCAATCAAGATATCTCAAAATCATTATTACAACATAATATAGTAAACTCTAGGGATGGAGGGCAGGAGTATATGTAGCTCTCATTAGAAAAAAAGACAAAATAAAATAACATGACTATTATATTCTAATGAACAAAGGGCTCTATAATTAGGCTTTCCTTATCATATCACCAGTGATGTAACTAGATAGGCAAAACTGCACAACTCAGAAATTCAAAAGGCTTCAGGGCACAAAGTATTTTTAAATTCTCTAGTATACCCCTATACAAGCTTGGGATGAGACTGAGTCTGGTTCAGCATGGTTTGCTTGTCAATACTCTGATCCAGTCCTCTGATGAAGTATTGATGTATGTGTGGGGGATGAGTGCTCCTTCCATTCACCCTTTCCCATTCATTCTTTCTTCAGTTTTGCCCCTTCTAAGTCCTTAGAACTTGCCAGATGTTCTTTATGAGGCCCTGCATGCTCCTCAATGGAACTTTTCTGTACAAAAACAGATGGTGTTTGACTAGACATTCTGAAGAGCCATAACTAGGACTGGACAACCAATCTTTTTTCTGGGTCCCAAATTTAAAGGGTACTGATAGCATTTAAAATTTTTCAGTAGTATAGAAATAAAACAATTAGTGATTTACAACAGGAAGCTATGAGAGAGCAAGCTGGGAGGAGAACACTTCTGCTGACCATCAACCATCTCATCCTCTGCCTCTACTTGGGCGGCTGCCCCAGTGGTAGCCACTCTAGCAATATCCTTTGATACTGTCCTGGGACCTCCATCTCCCCTCTGCTATGTGGTATGCTAATTGCCCCACCTCAACTGAGGATTTGTTTTGTGCCCATTGCCTGAGATGTGGTCTAAGATACTTACCAGGGAAACAAAAATTCCTAGTTATGGCTCTGGTGTCTAGAGTAAGCAATGAACCATTTCAATTTCCCCAGTTCCAAGACATCACTGTGCAACAATACAAAAAGGGAAAAAATAAGAGAATGGAATTCTTCAAATAATATAAACAAGGTTCATTAGTAAATTGCTGGGAATTTTATAGTCAGTCCTATAAACTTTATGGTCACTTGGTATATCCTTAAGGATCAAAAGGTCCTTATCTCCTTTTTCATTCAAAATGAGAGGGTTAATGGATATTGTCTTATGAGTTTTCATCTTTCTCTTTTTTTAAAGATATCCTATCTGGGCTACCTACTGCTATTTAATTATATTATTTTGGTGAGGATGGAACGATGGCCCTCTGTCCAAGAATGGATTGTTATCTCCTATATTGTGACCCTTGCTTTAGAGAAAATAAGAGAGGTAATTATACTAAATTGCTTCCCTAATCATACTGGCAAGGGTCCTTGAATTCAAATCTAGTTTGAAAATTTTTATTTATTTGCTTGTTTGTTAAAGTCCCCAGTTATCTCTCTCTCTCCTTTCCCTCCCTACACTAGAGAAGGCATCACTTATAAAAAAATGTATACATAAAACTTTGTCTTGAACATTTCTATTTATCAGTTCCTTCTCTAGAGGTAGACATTCACAAATTATTCTTCAGGCAATATTTCTGTTACTACATATAATGTTCTCTTGGTTCTACTTATTTCACTCTTTATAATTTCATGTAGGTCTTTCTATATTTTATTAAAATCAACCTGATTGTTATTTCCTACAGTGTATTCTATCACAACCAAAAGCCACAATTCCCCAAATGATGGGCATCCCCTCAATTTCCAGTTCTTTGCAACCACAAAGAGATCTGCTACAAATATTTTAGAACATATAGGGTTTTTTTCTTTTTTCCTAATCATCTTAGGAAATAGACCTGATACTGGTATTGCTAGGCAAAAGAGCAAACACAATTTTCTCACTCTTCAGGCATAATTCCAGACTGTTCTCCAAAATGGTTCAATCGGTTATTAGTGTCCCCATTTTTCCACATTGCTTCCACCATATTGTTTTGCCCTTTTATGATTTTAGCTGATCTGATAAATGGGAGAAGATATGAGTTGTTTTGATTTGCATTTCTTTCATCAATAATGATTTAGAACACTTTTTTATGACTGTCTATGGCTTTGATTTCTTCATCCAAAAACTGTGCATATCTTTTGACCATTTATCAATTGAGGAATGGCTAATTTTATTTTTATTCCAAAGAGCTAAAACATGTAACACATTTATGTCCAAAGTCTCCCTATGGAGTAAAGACTTTTCTTAAGAAGATCTGTAATTTTCAAGTATATTTATTAATTTATTTAAGATTTATGATCTGCCTATTCCCAAGAGCATTTGAACTTACAAATTAAAAAATTCAATGCAAAATAACATATTTAAGGATATTATAGTCTAACCTCATAATTTTACATATGAGGAGCCTAAGATTCAGAACCATTACATCTGAAGTAAAGTACAAGATGTGCCCAAAGTCATGAAGTGACAGGACAATTCCTGTCAGCTATAATATATGATGAACCTAAAAAAATTCCTAATTATAATATTTATATGAAATTGAAACTTAGTAAGGAAAGAAGACTCAGGGGACAAAAGGATCATAGATCTAGAGGCTGAAGGGACATCTGAAAATCTGTGCACTCTCCTTATCTGGAAATTTTTATACATATCTATCAGTCTGGTATAATAGAATGTAAGCTCCCTGATATTAGGGAATGTTTCACTTTTGTCTTTGTATCCCTAGCCCCCAGCAAAGTATTTGGCACATGGTAGGTTCTTATTAAATGCTTGATTATTAAGTGAATGAGAAAATATATCTACTGGATTACTGGAGGTTTTTCCAGACTTATAATTAAATGAAAGAAAAAAAATAAGCCCTTCTGATGTGTTTTTGGGACCATTCCTGTTTTTCCTTTTGATTTGAATTCAGTCATTATATCTTTGGCTTTTGTGTTTTCAGATATTAATGTCAGAACCAGGAAAACTCAGTCAGAAAGTGAAAGTCTGGCTTCAGGAATACTGGAATATTACTGACCTTGTGGCCATCTCAGTGTTCATGATTGGGGCAGTTCTTCGCCTTCAGAACCAGCCATACATGGGCTATGGCAGAGTAATCTATTGTGTGGATATCATCTTCTGGTACATCAGAGTCCTGGATATCTTTGGTGTAAACAAGTACCTGGGCCCCTACGTTATGATGATTGGAAAGATGGTTAGTATCTGTAAACTTTGACTAACCAAATCAATTTTTGTCAATGGATTTTTATTGAATAGATTAGGCAGCTGACTTCTATAGGTTCTTGCCTTTGGTTTATATTATTTTCCTACTATAAGCATTTTCTTTTGTTTTAGCATCATGGATTTACTGCATACTCAAACCAATCAACATATATAGCCATACTCTGTTTTGCAGGAAATATTTCACTCAATCTTATAAGGGATATAAAGAATTGTAAGATATGTCCCTTTTCTCAAGAATCTTCCCATTTGCTTAGAAATTATGAAAAGTTCAACAAAAACAAGATATCTAAACAAAAGTTTTATGATGGTGATAGATGTCACAAAGCAATACGTGATCAATATATAGTATTCTACACTTTACTGAATAATTTTTCAGCAAAGTTGACTATAAAGGAAATTTATTTAAATTCTCCTTATCAGTTACTTCCATTTAAAAACTATAAATGCATTTCCAGAGGGGGAAAAAATCTCCCAATAAATAGAAATGAAAACTTTCAGTTGGAGACTGAGATTGTGGCAATCCCTCATTATAAGCTAATGGAGACAAGGTATTGAAAGGAATGGAAGTTGTGACTCAGGAGATCCATATCCTGGACCTAACACTTCCTCCCTATGTCAATGTGGGCAGATCTCTTAAACTCTCTGAAACTCAGGCTGCGGTAAATACTACCTACCTCATAGGGTTGTTGCAAGAAAAGTGCTTTCAAAACCTTAAGGTGCTATATTAATATGAATTTGTATTAATGTAGCATAGCAATTCTCACTTTTGTTGTGGACTTCAAGGAGGTGTTCACTGTTTCTATGTGGCAGTATGGTACAGTGGGAGTTTTCTCAACTACAAAATGACAGGGTTAAACTAGTTGACCTCCTAGGTTCTTTCTGGTCTTGGTTCTATAATCCTTTGCCATATCTTCAGCATTTTGCAACACTTTTCAAATTCTGGCATTTTTCTTCATTTAACTTCTCAACCATATACACATCTTTACCTCCATATGATATCTATGATACCTAGAGATTCCTGTATTCTGAAGCCACAGATCCTGAAGTTTTGCATCTCTCCCTTTCTTGGTGGATAGTTTTCTATTTATAGTAGAACTGGGACACAATACCATACTTCACAATTAGGTGCCATCATTTCTTGACAATAATCCAGCCTAAAAACTGAGGCCACAGATTATGTAAAATGAATACTAGTGGTCCACATGATTATTTTGGTAAGTAAAAACTTATGTGTTTACTCAGAATTATAGTCATTGTAAGATGACCAATTTTTTTCACACCTTCATTATTCCTATCCCAAATTTGTTGTTGCCAAATTCTGATGAGGACTTCTACAGCATATCTTACTTTATTACAATGGATTCAGGAAATCTGCTTTGGGACCAATTCTAATCAAATCTACTATGAGAACACCCTACAGTTTAAGTTTATTTCATGTCAGGGCATGAAATACTAAACCAAAGTATATCACCAAACCTTCTCTATGAGTGATTTAAAAAAACAAACAAATAAAAAACTACTCATCAAAGTAACTCCAGAAGGAAGAAAACCCAAACACCAAATTTCCTAGTGAATCTTTCAACTTCTCGCAGAAGAAACCACTCTGGACTAGAGAAGATGCCCTAGGTTTATTCATACTTGACTCATTCTTGAGATAGCCCTAAACTAGGAACCATATAGCACCTTAGTATTCAACCAAAGTCTGATCACCACAAACCAGTCTACACTCTTATTTTCCTTCTCTTATATAACTTTAGTTTTCTACTTATGCTACTCCTGATTTTACCTTCTAAGCTCCCATTTTGTCTATTAACCTCTCCTTTGAGAAGCTGTTGTTGATCCTAGAGGAACTGAGAACAGGGGATAAGATGATGAAGTAAGTTAGTTTCTGGAACCTAAGAGGAATGAGGACAGGAGAATAGGGTAGAGTAAAGGAAAAAAGTAGCACAGTGAATGTGGTGGGTAGAAGGAGAAGAAGCTGCTACCATTTTAATATTGAATAACCTCTAATTGGTGTTACATTGCATGATGTGGGGTTGAGTGAGAATAGATTACATGTGGTCCTTGACTTGATAAATGAATGCCTATTTTTTCCATGCAGATGATTGACATGCTCTATTTTGTGGTCATCATGCTGGTTGTCCTGATGAGCTTTGGAGTAGCCCGACAAGCCATTTTACACCCAGATGAAGAACCTTCTTGGAGACTAGCCCGTAACATCTTCTACATGCCCTATTGGATGATCTATGGAGAGGTGTTTGCAGACCAGATAGACCGTAAGAGTAGACTTCATAGTAAGATTCTGTTTTCTGTTTCACAGGCAGATGATCATATCCAAATTAACAGAAATGACTGTGTTAATTTGGAAACCATGTATTTTTCAATTCTTTCGCATGGGATTGAGTTATTTTAGGGGGAAGAAAGGGTTATTTTCAAGTCTTTCAATTTCTGAATACTTTTTTTTCCCTTCTCTCTAAAAGCTCATTATAAAATTCTGAAAGATTTTCTCAAGCCCAGATCTGGATCTTCAGAAATAATCCAGGTGGCTTACTCAAGTCTCAGTGCTCCTCATCTTATTTGTGTCAATTCAATTTTCTTTCAACCTTACAAGATTTGGTTTCTCCTACAAAGTGAACTTTTTGGGTAGAGAGGACAAACAGGATAACTGGGGTCTGTTATCCCGCCTGTTTCAATGCTAATTCCTATTTCCTTCTATTAACTTCCTCCTAATATCTCATTATCGTGTGGAAGATAATTATTCCAGATATCTGTGAAGTTAAAATTTTCCTAATAACTATGTGATGTGAACAACATCACACTATTATATCACCTCTTGTCATCATTTGTGGCTTGATCAAATTCATTCTTTTTAAAAGCTTTTAAAATGTCATCTCAGGAATAGAACAAGTTTAGAAGCATATAAGGATGGTTATTGTAAGTACATTAGTAAATTGACAAGCCAGAAAATGGCAGTCAAATTTTCTTTTATAAGAATACTTATTTAGGCTGACATACAGCTACTAGTTCCTTTACTAAAGGTGACATTCAATGTTGGTTTTTTAATGCAGCAATGATCTTTTTTAAAAGAGGGAAATAGGTCAAGTTGTCATTCATAATTTCCCAAAATTGCATTGACTATGGTTTTAGATTGTCTGCATAATTATTATATGAAAAATTGATGTATTGTGTATTTATGTGTTGTGTTGAAAAATAATTCTTTTTCATTTTGAAGTGATCATCTGCCACAAGTACTGTGCATTTAAAGCTATTTTTAATTGTTGAAATTTTATTGTTATTTCTAATATTTGGAATACATGCATATTGAAAAGATGGATAAATGTTTTACATTATTTACAATATTTCTCAAACTACTGTTTCAAAGAACCTATATACCATATTGACATTGCAGATTTTTAATTACTTTTCTAACAAAACAGTTTCTTTATTGTCAATCTTTTGTTTTCATTTTATTTTGAATTGTCTCATTGTTTTCTCTTCTTCCCCCTCTTAAAAAACATTTTTGCTTTCGGATTGCTGTGTAGTCTATGCCATGGAAATTAATCGTAAGTTTGAAGGAGAGGAGGTGATGGTTTTCATTTAATAAAATGTACTCATTAGCCTTTTCCTTTGCTGAACATTGACATTTAAACATAGCCCTTACAAAGATTACAAAGTGTCATTTTTATTTCCCTTTTGAACTTTGGAGGAAAGCAAATCATTTTAAATGATATCATTGAATATTTTTCCCATTAACAAGTAGGTGTTCTTTAGCTCTATAGAAATATGAACTTGAGGAATTTAAAGATCATCCAATCCAATCCCTCTCACTTTATATATAAGAAAATTGAGGTTCTTCAAGGTCAAGTAGGCTGCCCAAAGTAACATAGCAAAGAAGAGGGAGAATTGATCCTAGAACCTGGGTTTCCTGATTTCTAATCCCATGCACTTTTCATATTACTATGATACCACTTGATACTACATAAAAAATAATAATTGGGTCAGGTAGGATATGCTTGGAACATTCAACTAACAAATCACTCATTGTTTTGTGAATGAGTAGTCTCTGTCCTGACTCTGTCAATTAAGTGCTGCAGATGATTTTAGAAATGGAAGAGACCTTAGAGGCTATAAAGTCCAACCCTCCTTTAACAGATAAAGAAACTGAGGCCTAGAGAGATTAAGTCACTTATCAGGGTTGTGTGGTTAAGTGTCTGAAGCAAGATTTGGTTTTCCTGATTTCAATTCTAGTGCCCTATCTACTAAGCTTTTGGCTTAATGTTATGGCATGGTAATAACAGTTTTTAAAAAATCAGTACCTTAACTTTAATTTTACCAAGGAACAAGCAAACATTGTAAGAGAATTCTATTATCCTATGTAAAAAAAATTTTTTTGGTCACATGAAAATCATTGTTAAGAAATCTGCTAAAATCTATGTAAATTATACCTGTTATAGACCCCTAATCTAATGTTCTAGTAATAAAAGAAAATAAAATTGGTCATTCTTGACCTGTTCTTGACAAAGTCATATTGATCCTTGGTGATCATTGCTTCTTTTTCTGGGTATTTATTACCATCCATTTAATAGTATTTTCTAGAAATTTTCCAGGAATTTAAGTCAAGATCAATGGTCTATAGTTTACAGGCACTGATTTCTTCCTTTTAAAACAAAAAGGGTAGTTTGTTCTTTTCTAATCCTGTTGTACTTCTCTGTACATAATAGAGATCTACAGTTTCACATATATAATCCTCTTTTTTCTGTTCTACTATGTGTGAGGAAGTGCCTGTTTTATTAAGTGTTTAAGTTCAGAATAATAAATTTTTAAAAATAAACTAAATCTAGGGGGGAGTGGGGGGGCGAAGGGGAAGGGAGGGGCATGAATCATGTAACCATGTTAAAAATGAATATTAATAAATGTTTGAAAAAAAATAAATTAAATCTAAACTGACCAATGAGTTACATTTGTATCTTCAATGGTCTCTTTAAACAATCCCTTCTTTACTTCTTCCTTAGAATGATTTCTTAGTGAATTTAGAATTTCATTCCTTAAAACTTTCCCTTCCCTCCCGAGATGACTTCCTTTGAAAACCCTTAAGTCCATGGCATCTTATTTTTCTCCTGGTCCTTTCAGATATGTCTTCCAAAAATCCAGGGTGTCTATCAAATTATGTCTATTTCCTTTTCTTTTCTATCACAAATTTTAAGGTAGAATTATTCACTTTCCCCCAAGATTCTCATCACTTCCACCCCAACAACCAGTTCTTCTTTGTTGGTGAGAATGAGATTCAGATTAGAGTCTCCTTTTGTTGATTCCCTCATTTTTTGAGAAATGAAGATATGATGAAGATAGGCAAAGAAATGAGTAAGAGTTCTGATTAGTATGTTACCTGAACTCCTTTATTTCCCGTGGGCTGTATTAGACTCCAATAACAATATTGATCATCCTTTCTCTACTGATTTTTCACTGTAGTAAGCTCTATCATGCTTCCCTTCTCTAATTCCTGTATTTGTTCACATGAATATATATTCTTTTTATTTTGTTCTGTTTTGTTTTTAAACCCTTACCTTCTGTTTTAGAATTAATACTAAGTATTGTTTCTAAGGCAGATGGATAGTAAGGGCTAGGCAATTGAAGTTAAGCATGATTTTGCCCAGGATCACACAGCTATGCAGTGCCTGAGGCCACATTTGAACTCAGGATCTCCTGTTTCTAGGCCTGGTTCTCTCTCCAGTGAGCCACCGAGCTGCCTAATATAAAAAAATAATTTTAAGATTATTTTAGTTTATTATTAATTTAGTAATATTAATTTAATTAGTTAAAAATTAAATGTAAAAAACTTTTTAATAAGATGTACACTTCCATAGTAATATTCTTTCAAGGATCTCACCTCACCAAGTACCAGTGATTTCCATGAAGACAATTGCCTCCTTGTATTAGAGTTTATATAAGAGATAGGGAGCTGACCTTGAAACCAGAAAGACCTGGGTTCAGATCCTGCCTCTGATGTCTACTGGGTTTATGCCCCTGCATAAGTCACTTGCCTTCTTAGTGCTCTAAGCAAATATCTAAAACTGTAAGATGCAGAGGAAGTACTGACCTGCATTGAGAGAGGAACTTCAACCGTAAGTTCCTTGTATCAGTGAAATCATAGGTTTAGTCCCAATTCCACAGTGGCTTGCACATTATAGGTACTTAATAAATGTTTGTTCAATTGAATTGTATTACCTATCATATTATTATAGGTTTTAAAACTTTAATGAGATATACAAATGAGTGATGATGCTGATAGAGCATTTAAATATTTAATTATCCATGGATGTTTCCCTTTTATTCATACATCTCCTTGACGACCTGATCAGATTTAGATATG
Source organism: Gracilinanus agilis (assembly GCF_016433145.1). Lineage (NCBI taxonomy): Eukaryota > Metazoa > Chordata > Mammalia > Didelphimorphia > Didelphidae > Gracilinanus > Gracilinanus agilis. The sequence continues at coordinate 581,805,828 of NC_058131.1, forward strand.
GAAGACTAACTTAAGATTTTCATGTGTATTTCCTTTTTGCAAATTGAGATATTTACCTACTCCACATCATATTACCTCCTGAATGCAAATTCTAAAAACTCAACATATTGCAGGAAGAGTTAATGGTCCAGTTGTTATTTCAACCAAAACATCCAGGGAGTCCTTTAGCCAGCCTCCAGACTCCAAATTACCAGGCTCTATTTGCCTATATTTAAAGTCATAGTCAGATCCTGGAAATGTTTTCCCCAAAATTTTTCTCCATTTCCAGAAGAGCAGAGACAGCATGCAAATAAATATACAATATTTTGTTACAGAGAAGAACATTTCACACAAACCTAATCCTTGAATTCTTTTTAAAAATATTGTTTTGAAAGTATAGTGAACACTAAAATGAAAAATGTATCTTTCTTTAGCTCCTTGTGGAGAAAACCTGTTTGATGAAGATGGTAAAAGGCTTCCTCCCTGCATTCCGGGGGCCTGGCTCACCCCTGCTATCATGGCTTGTTATCTCTTGGTAGCTAATATTCTCTTGGTCAATCTGTTGATAGCTGTTTTCAAGTAAGTAAGCTTTTTTTGGAGCTATGTGATCATTTCCATATCATTTACTTTTGGAAAGGGTTTCCAGTTTAATCTTGGAGTCTCATGATCTCAGGGCAGCAAAATGAGAATTTCATCGTGATTTTGGAGATGGATGGCATTTCTGCATCCTTATTAAGCAAATTCAATAAATTCACAGATCAGGAATGAACCCTTAAATAAATTGAAGTTTAATTTTTGGTTAGTGTTTTGAGACTTTAAAACATACTTTAATCTGAAATGTTTTCTTAGATAAAGGCCTCCTTAAGACAGATATTTGAATAAGTTGTGCTTTCAGATTAATTAACAGAAGTACCCTTTGTTCTAATGTGGAGAAGGCAATATTAATTTTATGAGTATTTGGTTCTGTGAGCTTATATAAGGATATGTGTCACCTCGATCTGTCAAATGCAACATAAATATTCAAGAAAAGAAAGGGACTTAAGTTATTTTTGTAAATGGTCATTTTAAAAAAAAAACTGGGTCATTTGAAAGACTTCAAAGTTGAATATATTATGCAGAGCAACACTTAATAAAATGGTACAGAAAATAATAGCAATAGTAATACTATTAATACACACAGTACTTTAAGGCTCCCAAAGCACTTTCTTCACAATAGTCCCAGGAGAATGATAAAAAAAAAATTATTAGGTATAAAAAAAATGATCCAGACTTTGAGCATGAATATTCATGGAGTAGGGGACAAAGAACTTAGCACAAAATCTTGTGTTGGCAAGAGCCTTTCAGATCATCTATTCCAGCTTCCTTCTGTTATAGATGAGAAAACTGAGGCACAGAGTTTGGGTTACTTGTCCAAACAAGAAATTATAATCAACAGACTAGCACTAGAACCTAGGCCATTGTTCTTTTCTTTTACAGCAAGCTGCCTCCCCATGCGAGGTAAAATGGAGCTAAATTCATAGCTATATAAAGGGGAAAAACTAGTTAATTCAATTGATTCAGTTTAAACTAATCAACTAGGATTTTTAAAAATTATTTTAAAAATTGTTTAAACTAGTTATTTGACCAAATTACTGATTCAATTTAATTTATTTAGCAAACATTTATCAAGCACTTATGATATATAAATCCATCAAGATGGTCAACCCGATAATGTACATAGAAAACATTTTGATTAAACCTTTCTGAGCCTCTAAGAAAGTAATGAATAACTATCAAATAAAATTAAATGCAAAATACTTAAATGCATAAGTGGAATTTTAGTGAAGAACAGGTAGATAATTCATGATGTAAAATCCTGTAATCATTCTTATTTGACTTGGGAAGATATATTTACATTTGAAGATGTGTATACATATATATATATATGTATATATATACATATAATACACACACACATTCTCCTCTTTAGGCAGACCTTTATAATGTGGATTCATTCTTTACAGGGCATTCATGCTCCGAAACACCAGTATTCTTTAGTTTGCTCCAGTATTGTTGTTTGAGTACCTCTGTTCTGCTGAAAATTAATAACTTTTAAAGCAAAATAATATAAAAGTCTATCTCAAGAGAAGTTAGGAGGCTGAACAGCTAACAGTTTACTCCACCTTCAACTCTTCTCATAATCTCTACATACTGCCAGGAATGAAAGGCTCTATCTTTCAACATTATATATTCCTTCATCTCCCCCAATCAAAAGTGTCAATTGAAAAGAGTGTGACTATATATAATTGTTGGTCTTCTCTGGTCTGAGAGGCCATAGCTTTTACCTCAAAGGCCTTCTCTTTGTATTCTTGTCTGAACAATTTTTTAAAAAGATACCACTGGTGTAAACAAAGTATTTAATCAGATTTCTTTATTAAGTAATACTTAATTAAATAGCACTTAATTAAGCAGATAATGACATAATGACATCTACTTCAATTAAGTTGATAACAATGTCAATAAAAATTTAAGAGAAAAGCTTGCTAAGGGTAATTTACTATGGCTAAATCAGAGTAGTTTTAACTGCACATTTATTTTTAAAAGAAAAAAAAGGCTAATGTGTTAACTCTGAAATGTGGTAATGCTCTGTGATGTAACCATCTGCATGTTAGAGGCTTAGAAGCCTGGTGCAGAGAAAAGAGTGCCAGATTTGTAGTTGAAGATATTGGGTTCAAATCTCAGCCCTAACATTTTTTTTTCCTTTTTATGGCTTTGGGCAACAACAATAATAATCTTTCTGATCCTTAGAGATTTGGACCAGAGGGTCTTTAAGAACCCTCACAGTTCCAAACTGATTCCTTCAACCTTGAAAACTCTGCCACGGATGTGGTATACAAACATTTCAGAAGTGCCATCACAGATCAAACTAGGGTGAAGCCACAGTAAAAGCAGGACCTTATAGGAGCCAGCATCTTCCCGAGGCATATTTCCTCCCTTGCTGAGCCTCATCTCATTCCAGGGGGCCTTCTTCTCTCTCTTTATCTACTTAGAAACTTTGTGGTGTCCTAGAATTTAACTGCTACTCACAGTGGTGACACCTAGTTAAACTTACTTTGTCTACCCACCCCAAAATGACTTCTCCTTGGCTACAATAATTGCAGGTTACAGCTATGAGCCCCAACACATTTCTAATTGATTCTTTCTTTCTATCTTACCACACCTCTAGCTCAGCATTCTCTTACATGTTGTTCTGGTATACAGAATCGACATCAAAGATTATAGGTGCTGAGACATCTAGGTGGCTCAGTGGATAGAAAACCAGGTCTGGAGATAGAAGGTTTTTGGTTCAAATCTGGCCTCAGATACTTCCTAGATGTGTAACCCTGGGCAAGTCATTTAATTCCAATTACCTAATCCTTACTGCTCTTCTACCATGGAACCTATTCTTAGTATAGATTCTAAGACAGAAGGTAAGGGTTTTAAAAAAAAAAGATTTTATGTGCAGGAGAAAGAAGAGAAAAAAGTCAAGAAATATCACTCTTAAGAAGTAGCAATGATAAAATTTCAGTGGTAAAATTGTCTTTGAAGTAATATGCAAAATATGCACACATTTTATGAAAATAAAATTAATTCATAATAATTTTTGTATTAAAAAATATCCTAGCGAATGTCATTGATGATAACTACAGTAATCCAAAGATCTAACAAGTATCAGACACATTACATGATAATGCAGTAAGGTTTTAAGTATGGAACAAATTCACTATTGCCTTCAGTTCTGCAATGCTGCTAAATAAGCATCAACTTAAGGATTTTAGTGAGATATATACATGTATTAAAATCTTTCACAAATACTTCAGTTTTACCATTTTGCATAAAATGGCACTCATCTACTATCTGAAGTTTTTAGATGAACCAAAACAAGTCATGTGGAACATATTGCTCATGACTCATCAAATAAATATCTAATTGCAAGACATGTGGAACATATTGCTCATGACTCATCAAATAAATATCTAATTTCATACTACTTTTTTTTTTATTTTATGAGCTTTTTGTATAGCTTGCACAATAGGAACCAACAAAGAGGAATGCAACTATCAGTAAACACATGTTCTCTCTCTCTCTCTCTCTCTCTCTCTCTCTCTCTCTCTCTCTCTCTCTCTCTCTCTCATTTCTTTTTCTTTCCTCAGCAATACCTTTTTTGAGGTAAAGTCAATATCCAATCAAGTTTGGAAATTTCAGAGATATCAGCTGATCATGACGTTTCATGACAGGCCTGTCTTACCTCCACCTATGATTATCTTGAGCCACCTCTACATAATCATCATGCGCCTCAGTGGTAAATGTAGAAAAAAGAGAGAAGGGGACCAAGATGAACGGGACCGGGGATTGAGTACGTAAAGGATTCTCTCTAAATCAATGCAGTTTTTCCCATAAACAAATTCATACTCAGGCTATTGAGAATGTTCTAATTCAATATACTCAAAGAAATGTTGTTTATTTAAATACATAAAAATAAAACACTTTTTAGGTTTTCTAGTCCTGCTATTATTCTTTTCACAATGTTATCCATCTTGTGTTTATCAAAGTTTAAACTGTTAAAAAGTATGTCTCAAGGTACTTAATAAAAATAAAGAGGGAAGTTACTGAAGAGAGCTGATTTTAAAAGAATTTCTTCTCTGTATAAATCTAAGATGTTGGTATCTGTGCTTCACAAAAATAGTTGAAGATAAACAATTTATGAAGTGCATGTTTTCCCTTTGATTTGTATTTGAATTTTATTTTTCTTAGTAATATAATTTTATGAGATTTTCTTTCAAATGACCTATTTTGTTGTGGGTACAGGTTGCTGTTGTTGCATATAAAGTCTTTTATTAGAGGTGAATAGAAAGTAGGAGAAATTCCTTGTCAGAAGAACCTATAAAAAACAAAGCAAATAAGAAAAAGAATAAAATTAGTTTCTGAAAATAGATAAGAATCTTGTAGGCAAATTTGAATAGAGTCTAAAATTATTCTAATCTTTATGTACACATCAGGGTCAATCTAAACTCACTATTATCAGATGTGGGAAGCCAATAAGAGAATAGATAAAAATCTGAGACTCCTCTTTTATGATCCACACCTTTTCTTATTGAAAAACATTATAGCCTTCTAGGAAAACTTTAAGTTCTTAGTAAACCAGCACTTAATGAGTTAACAGCCTTTTTTCACTCAGCAGAGTAAAGCTGCAGCTATGGGTATATCTCTCTAACTGCTCCAGGCATCCCAAGGTCACAGAGTGGCAAGCTCAGGCAAAATAACTTTTAGATAAAGTGAGGCTCATTTTTAACCTTGAGACTATTTCTCATCTGGCATTATCTTCATAAGAAAATTCTTTGTAAAACTACAACTTTATTGTGCTTTGATGTGACATAATTTATGTTTCTGCGCAAACGCGAAGTTTCGGGGGGGGGCAGGTTCTTTTGTGTGAAATGAGTCTTGAAGTATATATAATAAACTCCATGCTCCTGGAGCCAGAGCTGGAAGCATGAGGTAAAAGACAACTCCCTTGTTCTGTCCTTATTTCCTTATCAACTAAACTGTCCTTATCAGAGATGATAAAGAGATCTCAACAATCAGATTTTTTAAAACACACCTTCACTTTTTTTTTAAACAGAGTTATTTCTTAATGATGAAGAACTTAAGAAACTGCATGAATTTGAGGAACAATGTGTGGAGGAATACTTTCAAGAAAAAGAAGATGAGCAGCAGTCATCCAATGATGAGAGGATCCGAGTTACATCTGAAAGGTGTGGAGTGAAAGGATTCCTATTTGAGTTTTTTCCTTTCTCTTTTGGAATTCTTTCTTAGATCTATTTTTGAGTGAATCAATCAAATAATTGATTGATATAATGAAATAATATTCATTAAACTTTTGGGCTTAACTTGTTTGCTATTCTCAATCCATGGCACACAACTTCAGAGAAATACAAGTTTATAATACAAATCAGAATTAATGATAGCATGGATAGTTGCTGTCTTCCATAGAAAAAAGGTGAATAGCTATAATTTAAGAGTCCAGAGTTTATTCTTTTCATTTCCCAATTACATACAATAACAATTTTCAACATAACATCCAAAATTATATGATCTAAATTGTCTTCCTTCCTCCCTTCCCTCTTCCGCCTCAGAAATGGTAAGTAATTTGATCTCAATTATACATGTATTATCATGCAAAACATACTTCCATAAGGGTCATTATTGTAAGAGAATAATCATATAAAACCAAAACCCCAAAATAAAACTGTAAATAAACTAAAATAGAAGATAGTGGGGGCAGCTGGGTAGCTCAGTGGAGTGAGAGTCGGGCCTAGAGGCAGGAGGTCCTAGGTTCAAACCCGGCCTCAGCCACTTCCCAGCTGTGTGACCTTGGACAAGTCACTTGACCCCCATTGCCCACCCTTACCAATCTTCCACCTATGAGACAATACACCGAAGTACAAGGGTTTAAAAAAAAAAAAAGAAGAAGAAGATAGTATGCTTTGATCTGCATTCCAACTTCAAAAGTTCTTTCTCTGAAGGTGGATAGCATTTTTTGTCATAAGTCCTTCAGAATTGTCCCAGATTATATATTGCTGAGAGTAGCTAAGTCTATCACAGTTAATCATCCCACAATATTGCTGTTACTGTAGAATGTTCTCCAGTTTCTGCTTATTTCACTCCACCTCAGTTCAAGTAGATCTTTCTAGTTTTTTCTGAAATCATCCTGCTTATCATTTCTTATAGCATAATAGTATTCCATCATTAACATGTAGCACAATTTATTCAGCATTCTCCAAATGATGCACATTCCCTCAATTTCCAATTCTTTGCCACCACTAAAGAGCTGCTATAAATACTTTGGTACAAATAGATCCTTTCCCCTAAAAGTATATTTAAAATGCACTCAACCCTCAATTATATGAGACAAATTTTAGTGGATCATGGGGTGATGACATGCAATAGTGCAGAATTCAGAAATCACTTATATCTGGCTTTGGGAAGTACTTTATACATATACATCTATGTATATATATATGTAATCTATTTTTCTTAAAATGAATCTATACAAACTCTGTCCAAGAAATTTAGACTGCTTATTGGAATGTCCCTCCCTAATTAAAAAAAGAAAAGAATACTATTGCTAGAGCAGTGGTTTACTTTTCTGTAATGGAAGGATAGAAGGATAAGAGCTGTGAACATTTCTAAATTCTAAATACACATTTTTAGGACCTTTAAATTTTTATTTGTTTCTAGTAATTAATCAAAGAGTAAGAGTTTTTTATTTTCACATTAGGAGAAAATACAATGAACAAGGTATCCCAAAGCATTGGCCTACTTAAATAGTCTTAAATTCTCCAGTATGGGTTTTCAAAGGAACTTACCCAGCAATCAAGAGATGCTTCAGTTCCATTGAAATTGTTTATTTGAGGCATTTATTTGTGTTCTCAAAAGAATAGTATTTACATTGTTGATACAAATGTATATTTATATTAGTAAATATGGCAAAGGGTGACCTTTTTTATAAGAATCTAATAGATATTCCATAATAGAAGACCCTAATCAATAGATCAAGGTCTATCACTTGATCTCAAAATTTTACCAATTTCTTCACCATCATCTGCTTATATTCTCAATACAGAAATAGGATAGCTGGCAGCAGTATCCATATTCTGGTTTGGGAGAAAGTAGACTCAACATGGAGTCACAGGAGCCAAGTGAATTTAAATCTCAGCTTATACTTCCTGCCTATATACTTACCTTCAACTCCTCACTGAGCCACTCTGGCACTAAGTTTTCTTATTTCCTCCCTTGTCTGCTGCCATCTATAGTACCTTACCCGTCTAATCACTCCATCCAATAGAGACAGAAGAGATGAATCAGAGAGGCCAATCAAGAGGGTCTATATTCACCAGACTGGTGAAGATGAGAATCAGAAGTAGTAAGGGGACAGGGTAAAATACTTTATAGAGAAAGAATAGAAAGGATCTCGGGCAACTAATGATGATTCCCTTAACAGAAATAATGAAAGTATTTAAAAGGGGTGGGCAGGGTAGCTAATATTAGGGAAGAGATATTGAGTTCAGTTTTAGGTAGGATAAGTTTTAAGTTCTGGTGGTATATCCACTAAGAGAGATACAGATGTGGTTGACATGGGACTGGAATTCAGAGAAATTAGATTTTAGGAGTCTGTTAAGTGATCATTGAGTCCACTGGGGCCAATGAGATCACAAAGGCAGAAAATCAAGAGAGAAGACTCAGTCATTAGCCTAGAGGACATAGGCATGTAAAGGCCAAAAGATAAGCAAAAGAGACTGAGATAGGAAGATAGGAAGAAAACCCAGATGAACAATATGACCCAAGGAGTGTGGTGAATTCAAGAAGAGAAGGTGGTCAACAACATAAACTACAAAAGCTAAATGAGGATAAGGACTTAGAAAAGTCTATTATATTTAGTAAAGTGAAAAGGCCTTTATTATTAGGAAAAGCCATTATTTTTTAGTAGCATGGTGGAATTTGAAGCCTAAATACAAAGAGCTAAAGAGAGAGCTGGTATTGAATAAGTGGAAAGTGTTTGTCTATATACCAGGCCTATCAGAACAAGCTCTCATTGTTGTTAGTAATGTCTCTCTACCCTGGCTTAGTTTTAAGTAATCTTGTTCATTATTCACATCCTATTTAGGGTTAGACTGGGGCCAATGAATTGCTCATCTTCCTTGGGCCTGATTAACAAGAGAAACAATTTTATTTCTTTCTCTTTCTGTTAAAAAGGCTTGGAGCAAATTTTCCACATTAATTCACATGGGATCATAAATGTGGTAAATGTTCTCTAGATTTTTAATAACTACAATAGGCTCATCTTCAAAAGGAGGAGTATTTTGCTGGAATCTTTCAATATCTTGGGGGAGGGGTGGTGGTGAAAAGTGTATGGTGTCTTAAGGACACCACATCTCCAGTTTTATTGAAGGTGGGGACTATAAGGATGGTATTGAACCTGTATCCTTACTTGGATAATCTCTTCTTAGTTATTGATAAAAGGCCAGTTGATTAGCTATTGAAGGTGAGCAGTTGTTACACTCTTGGGCCTAGTAAATTGACTGGCTGTAAAAAGTCTTGGAGACAGATATATAAAAATACCTATATTTAATATCTTAAAGTTGTAAGGAAATGAAAGATAACACGGTTTAAGGATAAGGGGTTCCCTAAAAACTATGTGGTCTCTAACTCTATCCACACCCAACTCTGAGGTCCTCACAGGCCTTCTTCTGTCTGGGAAACCATACCTGATCTTTCTCCTTATCTCTATCTTCCCAAAAATCTATCTAGCTAAGCCTATTTCTAATATCTTATAAAATAATATATAAATCTTAAAAATATTGTCTCAAAATGGTATTTCTGCAACTACTGTATTGCCAGTCTAGCCAAAAGTTGGTTCTGGTTGAGGCAGGAATGGCTACCTGCCTGGATAAGCCAAAGCCTGTCCTCTCTCTGCTTTCTTACAGAGATCATAAAAAAAGATCTTCTTTTCTTCTTTCTGTCAGTCTTTTTCACTTCAGCCACTGCCACACAGTTACCTCTCTCTTCCCAAACTGCCAATCTGGTATTCCCAAAGGTTTCACAGGGAATTTGCCAGACAGCTAAGGAAAAGCTGCCTTCTAAATCTTGCTTGGCCCAGAGAGTTCAGAGAAAGAGTCCCCACAGTGATGGTTGGAAACTCCCAACTCTTATTTGCACCTGAGAATTCTAGTAGCAGCTTTGGCTCCAAATTCTAAACTGGGTCTAAGACAGTCTAAAAGTTAAAAAATCCAAATATCTAATTTTACCCCTAATAATACTTAGTACTTCCCTTAAGGGGAATAGGCCTTTAACTGAATTATTTGCTATTTCTGCCTTTTGGATGGGTATTTGGGGTGCTATGGAGTAGGTAAGGGGAGGGGGAGGAGTGGGTGAGCTGAGAAGGAGGAGATGGGGAGGCAGGGTGAAAGGAACAGGGGTGGGGCTGGTGGTGGGGTTGTGGGTGAGAGAAGAGGCAGGAGAGGGATGAGAGGTGGGGGGGCAGGAAGAGGAGGGAAGGGCTGGGACAGGGGAGGAAGAAAAAGAGGCAGGGAGAAGGGAGATCCAGCATGGATGGAAATAGGGAAAGGAGATGCAAGGATTAAGGGGCCAGGGGAGGGGCCAGGGGAGACAGAGGGAGAAGTCAAGCAAGGGGGGTGTGAAGAGGGTGGGGATTGGGTAATGGGCATCCAAAAGCTGAACAAGAGAAGAGAGGAGGTAATCAGCTTGAGGCACTGGCTGGGTGGGCTTAGGTGGAAAGTAATCTTCCTTCTGAATCTTGAGATTACTCAAGTGTTTCTCAAGGTTGTCAATTTGAGTCTGCAAGTTAATCAAGCTAACTTTCTATTGTTGTTTCTTGAGGAGAAATAGATAAAGTATAAAATATCCCATGAGTGTAAGCACACTCAGGAACAGTGCTAAACAAAGTCATTCTGAAGCTATGAACTGTTAAACTCAGTAAAGTTCTCTAGGAACAAAAGCTGTTTCAAATAGAGAGGAAATTGTTCCCTTAGAGTCTGGGCCATAATTTTAAACACCATACTTAGACATGTCCCACTTAACTAGGTTAAAAATGGAGGGCAACTGAAAGGCTTTAGCCAAAGTTTAAGTTTTGGAGGGAAAGCAAGAAAAGGCAAAAAATTTCTCCCCACCCTCACAAACAGGAGCATGGAAGCTCCCCTGGGTTAGTTTAAAATCAGCTTGGAAACTAGATAGGGTTGGGGTTGGGCAGCGTGGAGGGGACTACCCTTGGTGTGGTCTGCTGTGCTACTCTGTGCACTAGGGGAGCACAAAGCATACTCAGTGGTTTAAGAGTCACCTCAACTCTAAGCTGGAAGTTCAAGTGGCTAGCCCATGCTTGAGACCTATCTGTTAGGGGAGAAGGGGTGTAGCTGCGCCAGGAGGCAGGGGGCCAGCTTCAGCTGTACTCAGTCACCCCAAGGGGATTCACTTTTCACCTTCCACGGAATCAACAGGTCAAGCAGCTGGGTGAGAACTGCCATAACCAAGGACACGATGCAGCGGGAAGCGGCTTATCTGTAGGGCAGATGGGCAGAACGTGAGAAGCAACAGGAGAGAAATGCATCTTTGTTCTCCCTATTCTATACTCAAAGGTTTTCTTAAAAGAAAAATAAGTATTCTTTTTTCAAAGTAGTTCACCAAAAATGTAAGATTTAAATTAATATCGCTAACCAAGTATTCATTTTATAAAGTTTATTAATAATCACTTGAAGTAGAAGAAATAAAAAAATAGAAGTTTAAAGCCTAATATTCTAACTAAAGTAAGACCTTGTATTGTAAATTCTCCTGTTTAGCTCTCAGCCAGCTTTAGCAGCTGTGTTCAAAGAAAGAGGAGAGCAGAGTGGGGTCACACCAAAAATTTATCCTCCATATACTCATGTAGCATTCACACACAGTGTACACATGCAAATGGGATACTGGGTAAGAGAATCTTTGGGAATTAACTACACAAAAGAAAAAAAAACGTAGATCATGCTTCCTAGAAAATTAGCAATGAAAGGGAGAGGAAACAGGTGAAATATGAGGAGAAATATTGATACTTCTATTGGTGGCTGACCTCACAAGGAAAAGAGGTCATGAGAGTTGAGGGGGCTAATAATCTGTAAGATTTTGTGTCTGAAAATTATAATACTGAATATCTGAATACTCAAGTAATCATTGATGAGGGAAGTGGATGGGCTGGAAAAGAAGGTTATAAGCCAGATAAGGAGATGATTGAGAGAGAGAGGAAAAGTGACAGCACTATGTATCTTCTCAAGGGCATATAGATTGATGATGGCAGAGGAAGGGTCTAAGATTGGTCCTACGGGGCAAATGGTAGGTTGACCACTAAACCTGTTCCACTGTGTCTGGATGAGGGAAGCTTGAACCAGCACTGTAGAAGATAGCAAGCAACCTAGGACCCTAGATTTAGAGCTGAAAAGGACTTTAAACGTCATCTAGTTCAACCTCCTTATTTTACGGATGAGAAAACTGAGGCTTAGAGGCTTGCCCAAAGTCATATGGATAATTAGGAACAGAGCTTGTATGTGACTCAAGCTATTCTGACTCCAAATAAAGGACTTTCCAACATACCAATGAGACATCTTCAGGAGAAGACCATGTTTCTGTGGGGACTAGAAGAGGGAAAATGTTTGAGAAAAAAAAAAGAGATCTAGGATGAAAAGCTGGTTGTGAACAGTGGCAGAGGGCTTCCAAAAGATAATATATAATGGGAAGGCATCAGAGAATGGAAACTAGGGAGGATAGATCTGAACTGAATAGGGGTAAGAACATGAATCCAGATCCAAGGAAACAGGTTTGTGTCTTGACAGAAGATACAAAGTATGGGAGTGTGGTTCACAATAACTAACAGAAGAGAGATTTTGTGTGTGTGTGTGTGTGTGTGTGTGTGTTTGTGTGTGTGTGTGTTTGTTATATACAGAGTGCATACATATAATTTTTTTTCAGTTACATAAGTAGAAAAAAATTGGACAATCATTTTCTGACATTTTAGGATTCAGATTTTCTCCCTCCTTTCTTCCTCCCCCCAGGCAATAAATATTCTGATATACTTTGGGCCAGTACTTTCATGCAATAATATTTCCATGTATGAGAGACTTTAGTAAAAGAAGTTTCTATTCATGGACATCATATAGCTAGGGCAATCACTTTGTGTTTACATCCCTCTCTAACAAAATTCTTGTGTGGGAGAGGGGCTAGGACCACCTCTCAGCAGGGGTGTGGAAGGAATGGTAAGTGGTAGGAGCCTGGTCTGGCTGTGGAGATACTTCCATTCTCCTAGGTGAGTAAATGAGAGTGTGCTTGCCTGCAAGAGAACATTTTTCTTCCTGTTGTTCCTGGTTAAGATCCCTAAGAGAGAAGAGGGCAATTCCTGCAATTTGTTTCCTTTTCTTGTCCTTTATCACCAATGAATTTCAGGGCTAAAAAAAAAAAGGTGACTGTTCTATGACTTTTGGAGTAAACAAGGACATCTTCCCTATACTCTATACCAATTTCAGATTAAGGAGGCTATGAGGAAAGATAATGAGTTGAAATTAAAGAGCAAAAGTTTCCAAGGAATGAGTTAACACTAGTCACCTCTACTTAACCTTTGGGACTAGAGAAACTTTTCCATCAATTTTCAGACATTTCTTTGACATTTTAGGAAATAGCCTAACTCTCTGTCTTTATTAATAATGTACATTTAGATCTTTAGATCCTATAAATGGTACCACTTGTCACTTGCTCATTCTGCTGACTTTTTCTCACTTGTATCCAGTTTCTTCTGAGGGTTAATTAACGCTTTTAAAACTGATGGGTGTGGGATGTGAGTAGGGCCTATGAAATTTGTTCTGTGATACATCAGTTCCTTCCTTTTGTCACCTTATTGTTTGCAACAATTTATTATGCCCATAAAAGTCTTTAACAGGGCAAGTTAGCAAGTTCCAATGATTCATATGATTCACTCTCACCCACAGGGTTACAAAGGAAGTTTACATATTCGGTAAAGTTTTCTACTCTGATTCTCTGATTACTTTTGTATGGAAACCAAATTCTTGGTTTTCACTTAATACTTTGGTAACTGACACATAAAAAACAACAATTTATATTCTTAAAGTTTTACCTTTTGGTAGAAAATTTTAGAATGAAAGAACAATAAAAATAGCACCTCAAAACCAGAGTAAAATGTAATTTAATTATGCTATCACTGCACTGAAGTACAGGATTTAATATAGACATCCTGAACCAAGTAAGCAAATATATTACTGCATTGTGCTGTTGGAAACTTTTTTTTAACTCTTCAGTAATGTTTTATTTTCCCAGTCATATGTAAAAACAATTTTTAGCATACATTTTCTAACATTTTGAGTTCTAAATTCTCTCCCACTCTCCTCTTCCTCCCTATTTGAGATAGTAAGCAATTTGATGTAGGTGATGCATGTGTAATCACATGAAACATTTCCATATTCTTCATGTTGTGGAAGAAAACATAAAAAAGACCATGAAGAAAATAAAGTGAAAAATGATATGCTTCAATCTGTATTCAGACTTCATCAATTCTTTCTCTGGAGGTGGAGAGCATTTTTCATTGTTTTGTATTGTCTTGGATCACTGTATTGCTCAGAAAAACTAAGTCATTTACAGTTGTTCATCAAACAATATTGCTGTTGCTGTATACAATGTTCTCTTAGTTCTGTTCGCTTCACTCTGCATCAGTTCATGTAAGTCTTACTCTTGGAAATTTTTAAGTGGTCTTCAAAAGGCTTTTTACTTCTTGGACATGCAACAATCTGACTCAAGTTACAAAGAACAGAGTACTTTAAGGAATCAATTAATCAAAAAGTTTTTCCTGACTGCTATGCAAAAACATTGTTCCAGACACTATGGTATTAAGACTATAATGGTACAAGCTATTTAATGTTCATTGATAATAGAACAAATCAATACAAATCATATCTTTCACTTGAAATTTGAAGGGAAGCCATACATCCAAAATAACTTTAGGAGAATAGGCAATTTTCAGATAAAGAAATCGAAACTATCAATAAGCACATGAAAGTGTTCTAAATCTCTTATAATTAGAGAAATGCAAATCAAAACAACTCTGAGGTACCACCTCACACCTAGGAGATTGACTACAATGACAGCAAGGGAAAGTAATAAATGTTGGAGGGGATGTGGCAAAATAGGGACATTAATGCATTGCTGGTGGAATTGTGAATTGATCCAACCATTCTGGATGGCAATTTGGACCTATGCTCAAAGGGCTTTAAAAGACTGTCTGCCTTTTGATCCAGCCATAACACTGCTGTGTTTATACCCCAAAAAAATCATAAGGAAAAAGACTTGTACAAAAATGTTTATAGCTGCACTCTTTGTGGTGGCAAAAAAAATTGGAAAATGAAGGGATGCCCTTCAATTGGGGAATGGCTGAACAAATTGTGCTATCTGTGGGTGATGGAATACTATTGTGCTCAAAGGAATAATAAACTGGAGGAATTCCATGTGAACTGGAATGACCTCCAGAAATTGATACAGAGTGAAAGGAGCAGAAACAGGAGAACCATAAACACAGAGACTGATACACTGTGGCACAATCGAATATAATGGACTTCTCTACTAGCAGCAATGCAATTAATCCAGGACAATTCTGAGGGACTTACAAGAAAGAATGCTATTCACATCTAGAGAAAAAACTATGGAAGTAGAAACACAGAAGAAAAACAACTGCTTGATCACATGGGTCAATGGGGATATGATTGGGGATGTAGACTCTAAGTGATCACCGTAGGGCAAATATCAATAATATGGAAATAGGTCTTGATCAATGACACATGTAAAACCCAGTGGAATTGAACACTGGCTGCAGGAGGGGGTAGGAGGAGGGGAGGGAAAGAACATGAATCATGTAACCATGGGAAAATCTTCTAAATTAATTAAATAAAATTTTTCTGTGAAAAAACAAAACAAAACAAAATAACTTTAGGAAAATCTTTATTTTTCTTCAAACAGGGAAGTGAAATTATGCCAGTTCTATATGACCATCACTGCTATATACTCTGGATTTATACTTAATCAGTTTGGTTTCACCTGAAAGGCTAGATATTTTAGTTACCCTATAAATCCCCAAAATGTGCAATTAACAATCAATGGGAGAAATAGGGTCACAAGAAGGATTTTTCATATGCTTATGTGTCTTTGTATGTGTATATACATATATGATAGAAAATTTATATATGAAAACATGTATGTGTATGTCTATTCTTTCTATATGTCTATATCTATCTATACACACATATATATGGCATAGCACTAGAGCTGGTGGAAAGTGAAAAATTAAAGACATTGAAGAGAGTCTATAATTTAAGGAGCAAGTTCTTGGACAAAAAAGTTATTGGACTGAAGACATAGTTAAATCTTGGGAAGGAAACCATTTCTTCCCCTGAAATAGGGCAAGATAAAAGATAGATAGAAACAGATATTTAGAGGAGAAAGGAGTCATTCATCATAGTATTAGTCTTCTCCAGAAAAAGGCAACAGTCATTTGCTGGGAAGATGAAACAGGTATGAGAAGCAGGAAAATGTATGTAACACAGACCATCCTGGTCCTCATTGCCTAGAAGGCCAGATAGATTAGATTTCAACTCCAAGATCCTTAAAGAGATTAGAGGGTGTCTAGGCTCTTCGCAGATGGCTCCAACCCCCAAAGAAAGGTGTTCCTCCGCATGAAGGAAGAGGTGATCCCCTGTACCTCAGTTTTGTAAGATTAAAAATTAGTATCCAAATACTCTAAGTATTAAATATAATATGATTTATTAATAATAACTTGAAGTAAAAAGGAATAAAAAGCTAGAACAAAGAGGGAGCCAACCCAGCCGTGCACAGGAGAAAAGAGGGAGAAGAAGAGAAAGAAGGAGGGCTTACCACAAACTTATAAACAACATGTGAAGATACAACATGGATGAAAGGAAAGGGGTTCTGGGTAATGTAGTTCAGGGGTTCAAGATTTTCTAATTATACAGTTTCATTAACTACTAAATAGTAGGTTCATTTTTATAGAAATATTTTCTTCAAAAAAGTATAATCACAAACCTACAAACTTACTTCCCCAACATGGAGAAGGCATAATCTTCCTCTCCCCTGCACATCTCAGTCTCTGGGGAGGGGAAAAGGTATAGGTTCATATTTTAGTTCTGTTTCTATAAAGCACAGCCCAATTTAAAGTCCCAAAACCTCACCATGGGCTCAAGTTCCAGACACTCAGGTTTCTCTGGACTTCCATGCTGGCCCATTTCAAGTCACCAAAGCTTAAACTCTCATTTCCAACTCCTGAAATGAGGCCAAACAACATGCCACAGAAACAAATATCCCTAGACTCATTTATCAGGGAGAAGGAGATATAAAAGACAGGGAGTAGGGGAAACACAGTTCATGGCACTGATGCTTTAAGTGAATGATGATCTTTTAAGAATTTAAATTTAGGTTTTATGCTAAATATGAGAATTCTAAAGTAATATTGTGGTTGCCAATTTAAAAATATTACATCTTAAGTCAAAATGACTTTTAGCAGCTTTATTTACAAAGAGGTGGAAAGAATGAAAGTGGAAAAATATGGCTAAAGAGACAGAAAGTACTGTCCAGCTACCAATACCCAAAGTTTAATCCTAATGTCTCCAAACTGCAAATGTGAATCCAAAAGCAAATATCACCAGAATCCAAAGTCCTAATTAGGAAGCCAAAATCCAAAGAGCCAGGAGGTGCTAAGAATCTGCAGGGAACCTTCAGTGCACAGGAGGCTAAGACCACCAAGAATATCACCTGAACTCATGCTGAAGGGAGTGTCCCACCAAACCAATGAGCAGAGAAGGTCTCCTCACTGAAGAACCAAGGAAGGAATCACTCCACTCACCATTGCAGGATCCAAGGAAAGAGTCTCCTCCTCCAGTCCAGCTCACCAATACAGAGCCCCAGACTGAATCCTCAAACTGGCCTTTTTAAAGCAGTTTTCTCAAGGTCGAAATCTTTCAATTTGCCTAGCACTGCCCAAGGCTAGGGAAAGGGGGGGGTGTGGCCTCTGGAGTTGTCACCCTCATACTTAGTGACTGGTAAGGTACTAAGTAGGTAACTTAATTAGGAAGTTTTTGATTGATTAACTTAAAAGTTGCTGATTGATAGACAAGAGAGTTTGATTCACTCTTCACAATCTTCATCCTCTAGACATAGCTCATAAGAGCAGCAAAGAGAGAGGAACAGATCAGTCTTACTAGCTTTACATGGATAGAAAGCCAGTCAAAGGAAGCTAACCCTGCCCATATCATAGGAGATGAAATGGGCTCTATGTTGGGTAAAATAGGCATCACAAAAGGCTCCTCAAGGGTTTCTCCATGTTAGGAGAACTAGGCATGCCCAGAGACACCTAGGTTACAGTATGTGAGGAAAGAAAGGCTTAAATAAAATTGGAAAGGTTAGCAAGGCAACTAGGTAGCACAGTGGACAGAATGCCAAGCCTAGAATCAAGAAGACCTGGATTCATATCTGATCTTAGACACTTCCTAGCTATGTTACCCTGAGCAAATCACTTAACCCCAATTGCCTAGCCCTTGACACTCGTTTGTCTTATAACTGATAAGGCAGAAGGTAAAAGTTTTAAAAATATATTTTTAGAAGATTGGGAATAGCTATTGTGGGAATATATTCTAAAACTGATAAATAATAAATAATAGCATGAATCTGTAGTGGGCCATATCAGTATGGTTTCATGACTTTCTCTAATTAAACCTCTCAGCCTAAGAGCATAAATGAATATAGGCTAACGGAACTTATAAATATGTTGATGTAACAGTTAAGGGGTAAAAATTAAGAGAGTAAAGACTTCTAGGATGTTAATGATGGCTTCAATTTAGTGGGTAACATGGGAGTCATAGGAAAAAGCTTTGAATACAGATATTGAAAATGCTTAGGATAAATGGCAAACAGTGGTAAAAGAGAAGAGAGACAAGTTTTGAAGTCACTTATAAAGACACTTCCTTTATATAAGCTATAAGAAATTTCTTTCTCACTTGAGTTCATAACATTTTATACCCCTATTTATGAATTTAACACATTCTAATTTGTGCTGTATTCATCTTTTTTATAGGATGTAATCTCCTTGAAGATAATGATCCTGTTTTATTTATCTTTGTATCTTCCCCAGTACCTAGTGATTGAATATAATAGATGCTTAAAAAGTGTTGAATGAATGAATGAGTAACCTACAGAGTGGAATAGTGAACAGAATACTGGACTAGGAATTAAGAAAGAATTGTCTTTAAGTATTATTTCTCATATTTTCCAGCCATATGATCATTCTCAAAACATCTGACCTCTCTCAGTCTATTTCCTCAGTCGTAAAATGGAAATAACAATACCTATAGTACCTACTTCATAGGGTCTTTGTAACAGTCAAATAAGAATCACTTTGTAAACTTTAAAGCACTAAATAAATTTCAGATATTATTAGTAGAATTTAAGTACTCAAAAGAAATTAAGCTTGTTCTCTCTCTTTTCTTCCCCTCTTCTTAGTGCTTTTCTCAGTGAATTAATATTTACTAATATAACTTTTTTTGTTGTTCTCTTAGAAAAGGGGGATAAAAATTCACCTTTTCAGATTAAAATTGGTTATAATTGGTAATTAATTATTAATTGGTAATAATCTCTCAACTACAATGAATACATTATCTAGGAATAAATGGGTTGGAGAAGTTAAAAAATTCAAAATGTACTCTGATTCTGACACTTTAAAAGTTTTGTTTTGTTGTTTTGTTTTTTTTACTACTAGTTTTCCTTTAGTTTTGAACAAATGAAAACAACAATTACAGAAGTGGAAAGGCAAGTCCTACATAAGGAAATGGAAAGAAACAAAAATAACCAGTTTGTATATTTTATGGTAGATGAGAACATTACTGTCTACAAATCTGGTACATAATTGAAGGGTGAAAATAGTCTTAGACCTCAAGTACACAGTGCTATGAGATCCTAAAGCATGGGTTTTTTTTTTCAGGGATCAACTGCTATATCATGTTATTTTATGTTAACGTTTGGCTCTGTCATTAAAGAAATGTTTCCATATAATTTACAGAATGCCCTGCAGGTGAATTAAGATCACTGCACATGAAAAGGTGACTATATGTGAAACAAATTTTAATAATATGCTTACTATAGGACTTTAAAGTTCTAGGCTTCACATACAGCTATTTAATATTTAACTTATGAGGACTCATCCAAAATATTATGCTGAAGATGATAGGATTCAATATAGAAAATGATTACTTAAAAAATCAAATATAAAAGGTTAAATAGGTTCTAAAGACTATTTGTATATGATTATTCATTTCAGTTGGTAAAATCAGGCTAACGTCTCTTACTTCTATGGCTTAAAGAGTTTAAAAAAGCAAAATTAAATGATAACTAAATATTATATGATCTGAGTAAAGTATATGACTGCATCCTTTTTAAATGGAAAAAAAAATCCAGAGTTCAACCTGTTAATCATTAGATCACTTTGGGAAGTTAGAAAGTAAACACAATGATTATTACTTGAAGCAGATTATGTAAATAATGCTTTTATTATGTAAGATTTAACTATGGGGAATTTTATCCAAGTATTCCAGTGAAATATAGAGATATAGATATTGTAATGAAGTAGATGCTGGAAGTTGACTTGTAAATTAAATACAGTTCAAAAAGTTCAAAAGAGAAATTGTTCATTGTTAAGAGCATAGTTTTTATTTGTTTTTGGTTTCCTTTGATCTAAAAGAATGGGGAAGACCTCAGGAATTGTTCTAAAGGACTGCCATATGGGAAATCATGTGTTATGTGGTTAAAAAATTTTTCCCTAATGCTTTTCTCAAAAGGACTCTAAGGTTAGATGAGGAAATTTAGACTATGAAGTCAATGCAACTATAAAGGAGGGAAAGAAACAAACAGGGAAAGAAAATCCTATTCAAACTACTCTTGTGTTTCAGAGAAAAGGCCACTTATCATCATAATAGCTCTTCAAATTTTCAGGAACTGGATAGGTTTTGATAAAAGCTCATTTCACCAAGATAAAATCATAGAAGAAGAAAAACATTACATGTTTTTGCCTTTCTTTTTGTTTCTAGTGTTTTAGCATAGTGCCTAACACAGATTAAAGGCTTAATGAATGCTTATTGACCAATTCATCGACAAAACTAGCACAAAACACAGCATCCACACTAGAATTTGACTCTTAAAAAAATAAAATCATTAAATCATTATATAAATTGCTATAATCAAAAGATAACTTCTTTTGAAAGTTGGGGCACTGATATACTTTTTAAATAAAGATTTTCTCTTAGGGAAAAGAGGAGCTTTGAGAAAAGTATATTTTCTGTTCAAATGTTCTTTTCTGTTGTAGGGGAAATTATTACTTTAAAATGATTATTTCTAAAAAAATAAATAAATAAAGTGGTTACTTCTATAGTACAGATTATCTTTACTTTCATTCATAAAATCATAGATTAAGAGCTAGAAAAGACTCAGCAGGCCCCCTAATTTTACAAATAATGACATTAATGGCTAGAAAAATTAAGTAATTTGTTCAAGGTCACATAGGTACAGAGTAACAGCTTAAACTAACAGCTTTAGCAGGCATTGAGATTCTTAGTATCATTAGCTTTCTCTTCACTGTCATACTTGGGGAATGTTGCTTCCACTGGCTGATCACACATCTGCATACCTAGGCAGATGGCATCCTGAGCAGCTGTAACCAAAAACTTTAGCCCCTGGTTATCATCTTTCTGGTGATAGTCTCTCTGAATTGAGCTAGATCTTGAAATAATTAAAATTGGGTGGCCAAATATAATAGTTAAAAATTTGGTTTGACAAAAATAATAAAGAATTGTTAAAAAAAAAAAGTTTGTGGTTGCCATATATAAAATTAACTTCTTAAGTCAAAATGTTGTTAGTAGCTTTTAATAATTTAATTTAATATAAATATAGTAAAAGGAGGGAAATGTATGAGGGAAGTAGAAAATATTTCCTAGCCTATCACTCTAGAGCTCCTATCCAAAGAAATTCAGCTCATTCCCTGACAAAGTTCCAATCTCTATGTGGAAGTCCAATAGCCTCTTCAACAAGGGTCTAACCAGTATAAGCCTCTTCCTTCAGCTCCAGCCACAATGCTAAATCTATGCAGTGCAGAATGCTTCTTCAGCCTGACTTACCAATGCCAAATGCATCTTTGTAAAGTACCTCACAGAATGAGTCACAGAAAAAGCCTCCTTTTTAGCAGATTACTCCTAAAATGCCTCCTCAGGAGTCCTTGGGCTGGCTTTTTATAAGCAGTTTCTACACGTCACTTCACGTCACTTCCTATCTCTCTCCCACTTCATAGGAAACAATCACAGCCTCCCAATTTGCCTGGCACTGCCCAAAGGGCAGTGCTTGTGGTCTTTGGGGGGTGTGAACTTTTTCTGTTAGTGACTTACTAAGAGTTAAGTAGGGGTACTTTAAGTTCTTGATTGATTAACTTAAAATAGATAAAGCAAATAAAAATTCCCTTTCACAATCTTGAACCAGTCCATCACATGTTGGATACTCCCTATTGTCCCAATTTGTGAGTCAAGCCAAAGGCAATGCCCCTCAAACAAAGGAACCAGAAGGGCAACCCCATGGCATAGTACTGAGGTAGGATGTTAGTGGAGATAAAATCAGTCAATGAAATTCAATCCAAAGCTATTTCTTGGGGTAACTTGACAAAGACAGTAAAGCAACTTCAGTGACAGTATGAAAAATTAAGTCATACAAGTAGCTCTCAGTCTGAAAAAGTTGGGAGGGGTGGTGTATTATGATTCCTTTTCTTTTTTTTTATTTTTTACCCTTGTACTTCGGTGTATTGTCTCATAGGTGGAAGATTGGTAAGGGTGGGCAATGGGGGTCAAGTGACTTACCAAGGGTCACACAGCTGGGAAGTGGCTGAGGCCGGGTTTGAACCTAGGACCTCCTGTCTCTAGGCCTGACTCTCACTCCACTGAGCTACCCAGCTGCCCCCTATGATTCCTTTTCTAAAGAGAAGAGTAGAAAAAAATTCTTATTATAGCAGGTTTTACATTTCTTAGGCAGAATGAAAAGACTAAAAAACTGAGAGATGACTATTTGAATTGGACAAACTGCTACAAAAGCAAATCTTTTTTTTCCTTATTTTAGGTAAAACATTGGTAATCTAGGTTCTTTCTACAAGGAATGCAATACCATTTCAACTGAACCTATAATCTTATTGATTCTTCATTTTCTTCCAAAGATGTAGTTGGTAACCTGTCTATCCTTATCCATCATATTCATCATCTATTTTCTCTCAAAAGTTTGCTATGGAGATGCATACAATCTGAGGAAGGTTTTTATTGCTTTTTGTCTTACATGAATTTGTTGCCTGTCTTTCAACATTAGGATACCACTGAAGAACTCTGTCCATCTTCCATCTCTCAACTTTGCCACACTAACTGTAATATGGTTCTTTGATGACATCAGAATTCTTGTTAGTTATATATTGCAGCTTGCTCACACCCTTCACACCTTCTGTATGATACTCATTTTTAGTTTTGGGGAGTCAATTATATTCCATGTTTTGTAACCATACAGTAAAATGTTGGCATTTAGAAGACAGATCTTTACTTTCATGGGAAGAGCTTTGTAAATGTCCTGAGAGCAATTGAGCCTGCTGTCTTCCTTTAGCACTTTGGGCCCAACTGGTTGTCTATTTTGTCTACTCTAGAGAGACATACTGCTTGACAAGCTCCAGAAGGTGTCTATCCAAATGCATATCAAAATCTGTGCAACAGACATTCTTCATCCACTAAATCTTTCTCATGTGAATGGAAAACACAAATTCCTTTCAGTGATTATAGACCTTTTCCAAGAGGTTGTGCAATATGGGACTTGATACAATCAGCATAATGTTATCCAAAAACAGAAGCATCTAAAGTACTTGATAAAAAACCCTCATTGAATCTCTTCCATCAAAATAACAAATACCTTTGGCAAACATACATCCTTCTGTTTAATCTCTTATCGTAGAGCCATTGAACAAGTTTATTTCTATTTTTAGATCCTTCAAGCAATCTGGGATAATTTTATGTATGGATGGGAAATATCTTGTGAAAGAGTCTGTGAAACAATATTTTCTTCTACCGAATGAAATACTTTTTTTTCTTTTTTTTTTCCTTCTTAATTTTTTTTTAAACCCTTAACTTCTGTGTATTGACTTATAGGTGGAAGAGTGGTAAGGGTAGGCAATGGGGGTCAAGTGACTTGCCCAGGGTCACACAGCTGGGAAGTGTCTGAGGTTGGATTTGAACCTAGGACCTCCCATCTCTAGGTCTGGCTCTCAATCCACTGAGCTACCCAGCTGCCCCCTGAAATACTTTTTTGTAATGAACCATAAGGAAAAAGTTTAAATTCTCTTTTTCAGTTAATTGTGAAATGGTAAATATATAGTCCATATTTACATATTGTTTGTGATAGTCTCTTTATTCTCAACTAATAGCCTCATCAATGATGTCCTTGATTTTTTATAGGTTTCATAAAGATGTTATATGATTGAGAGAGAAGAACATAGGTTGATATTTATTAGTGGTCTTTGAGTCACCTTTTGGGGTAATATTGGGTTCCTTATTTTTTCCCCCATGCCTTTGCTATTTTCTCCTTCTTGAGATAATTTTTAAATAGGTTCTTCCAACCCCTCATAATTATAGATGTGATATATTATTCATCTACTACTTCACCAATCACTTTCTTCTCAACTTTGTAATCTGGCTTCTGCTTCAGCCAGTCTAGGGAAACTACTTTATTTGAGATTACCTCTTGATCATCAAATCTTGTTGCCTTTTTTTTCATTACTCATCATCCTTAATATCTCTGCTGTTTTTGACACTGTTGAACACACTCCTTCCTAATGGGATAAGTTGTCTTTTCTCGGCTTCACAGACATACTATCATGGTTTCCCCTCCATCCTCTAAAACCATTCTTTCTAAATCTCCCTTGCTACATCCTTATCCTCTTCTTGACACCTATACTGAACATGATTATTTCCCAAGGGTATATTATATTATGTTCTTATTTCTTTGTATAATTACTTCAGATTGACTCTTCTATGAAGAGTATATATAGAGAGATCGATCGATAGATAGATAGATAGATATAGATATAGATATAGATATAGATATAGATATAGATATAGCTTTAGTCTTGGCCTCTCTTATGAATCAGCATTTCCAATTGCCTACAATGAATCTCTACATGGAACTAATAAAGAGAAAGTTGGAAGGTGGATCCAGCTTCAGGTGGCTAGACATAAAAATGCTTAAGTAAAATAAGAAAATGAGTGCAGTTAATTGTATGAACTTTGTAAAACTCAAGTCCCCAAATATTAACCTGGTATTGAATATTTCTACCCAACATTGTATTTTCTTCTACTCCTTACTTCATCCTAGATATTCAGTTCTGCTTCCTAAATTGGTTCTCCAGCTAAACACCATATCCCTGTCTCCTAAACTAGTCACTTCAGCTCCCTTCTGGATACAGGTCTTCTACCTGCCTTGGTAGTTAGAAGCCACTAAAAACCCTATATTCCAATCTACATGATCTCCGGAGTCTATGGGAACAGAATGGAAATAATTTATATTGTACATTTCCTTTGCTCTTTAAGAAGTTATATAAATCTTGTATGGTTTGCATCTGTGTTGTTTAAACTATGCTCTATGAAATATTAAAATTCTATAGGCAATCATCAGTGGTTCTAGAGGAAAAACATTTAACAGGGACACTATGGTCCGTTTCTGTTATAGAATATAAGCTCATTAACTCAATATTGATCTATTCAAAATAGTGAATGATTTAAAGAAACATTTCCCAGTTTACTAAATATTTATTATTTTGTTAGAAAATGTAATGATCTAAATTTGATAAATTGGAAGTACATTCCCTCAGTCCTCTGAATTTCAAAGTAATCTGAATTTTGTTATATGTCATTTTGCTATCACAATGATAATTGCTAATACAATCCATTTGAAGGTAAAGACTGTCTTTTGATACTTAGTAGTTACTTAATAAGTATTGAATGATTGATTGACATGGTCATAGACAAGCATTTTTAAAAATTTAACATTTGTACCATGGAATAACTAATAGCTAGTTACAAACACACACACACACACACACAAGATTTCTATGTAGACTAAATAAACATTCAATGTTTCATGATTTTTAAAAGCCTAAAAAAATCACATTATTATATTACTTCTTTAAACTTTTAATACATTCAGTCTATTATTTTCTATTCAACAGAGTCGAAAACATGTCAATGAGGTTAGAAGAAGTAAATGAAAGAGAACATTTTATGAAAGCTTCACTACAAACTGTGGACCTTCGGCTCTCTCAACTGGAAGAACTATCAAGTAGAATGGTGAATGCTCTTGAAAAGCTTGCAGGAATTGATAAGTCTGAGTTGGTACCAACACGCTCCAGAGCATCTTCAGAATGTGATGCAACTTTTCTTCTAAGACAAAGTAGTATCAATAGTTCTGATGGCTATAGCATGTATCGATATCATTTCAATGGAGAAGAGTTAGTTTATGAGGATAGCATCATTCCTCTGTCACCAGGTCCTGGATTGCGTAAAAAGGCCTGTTCATTTCGCCTAAAAGAAGAGAAGGATGGTCAGGAATCAAGGATGCATTTGGTACCAGAACGTCAGGAAAGCCTACGTATGATATCCAACACAAATATATCAACAACACAAGATTGCTGTAAAATCACATTAGGTGACATACAGAATGATTTACCAAACTCTGGTCCAAATATTGGTATTTCAGCTGAAGAAGATGAAAAACATGGAAATTCAAAAAATAATGAAACTATTTCCCAAGGCTTAAGTCAAACAGATGTTATGAATGGACAGGCCAGATCAGATTTTCAGAATACTCAGTTAAAAGTAGACAGGACAAAGTTGGAAGGAGCTATTTCTTACCCATTAGACAAAACAAAAGTAACACGTTACTACCCCGATGAAACTTTAAAGACAACTACGAAGTCTAGAAGCTTTGTTTTTTCCCATGAAAGAAAGCTAATTGGCGGAGTTAATAACTGGAGTACAGATTATAGTTCAATTATGGATCAAGTATGTCCTACGACAGTTGAACAGTGGACTACAGAATGGAAATACCAAATAGAAAAGAAAATTTCTCGATCCCGTAGTACAGATTTCCCTTTAAATGTTTCTGAAGCTGCAATACAAGCAGAACAAAAAGAGCACTTAACAGACACGGAAGATGAAATTGATGTTACAGAAGCAGTTCCCAAAGCCTCTCGTTCTTCTCTAGCTGTCATTGGCAGAACTGCAACTACCACAGAAAACTTATTGTCTGTGAAACCACACCGGCCTGGTGGATTCCCATCTGTAAGGTCCAAAAGTTTACATGCTCATTCTCGGACTGCCAAGTCCATTCAGGACAAACTGGAGAGACCAGGGCATGCCAGCAGTGTAACTAACCTAGTAGTGTCTGATAGTACAGCAGAAGCACAGAAAGCTAAGCAAGAGAAAGCCTCCACAGAGACTGAATGTTAAAGCAATTTCGTAAAAAAATTGACAGGTGCTATCTGATCATTTAAGACATACAGAATTTAGCATAGCTTTCCAAAAAATATTATTCCCAATTTTGGGAACTAATTTTGCATTTATTTTTAAATAAAATAGTAATGCCCCAAGCTTGAAGCACTATTATGTTGAATCAAAGATGTAACACTTTAAGAAACTTTAAGAAAACTTAGACATCTTTTATTTTTATATCACTCATTCTCCAATATATTCACTCACCCAGAAATTTATCATTAACAACAAATTCTAGAAAAGAAAGAGGAAAAAAAGCACTTCAGGAAAACTAACATTGCCTGAATCCAGTGATATATTTGGTGCTCCCTCACCATAAGTACTCAACTCCACTTCTGCAAAGAAGAGAGGTGTTCTCATATGTCTTCTTCAGAGCCATGTTTGGTCAGTATAATCAATAGAGATCAGTTTTTAATTAAATTTAGTATTAAATTAATATTAAATTAGTATTAAATTAATTTAGTATTCAGGCAGAATAGAGCTAAATGAACTAAAAATCAGAGAATCACAGAATGAGCTGAGAGGAACCTTAGGGATGAATACAATAAAGTAAGAAAAAATAGTTAATCAACATAAAAGAGTCAACAAAATCCTTATTTCTAAGAGTGATTAGTAGTGCTAAAGATTAAAAATGTGAATACCATTGCCACATGCTCCTTAGGTAGGAAAAAAATGAAGCAAAAGTTAAAAACAGGAGAAAAGAGATAGGATACAGAAGAAAAGGGGGAAGGTATGGGTCCACGAAGTATGTGTAGTAGAAAATCCAGTGGACTAAGAGCCAGAAGACAGAGGTTTAAGTACCAATTCTATAGGAAAGTCACTTAACCATAATACTTGCACTATACCAAGAACTTGCAGATGTGAGGAAAATGCTTTGTGAATTGTAAAGCACATGTAAATGCCAGCTATTATTATAATTACAGGAGTGTTATAAAGCATCTAAAATTTGCCAAAGCACTAGTAATTTAGGTTGTCTATTCCTGACTCAGAGAATGTTTTGCTTCCCCTCCCTCCCTCCAAACTCTTATCATCTATGTTAGTATCAGTTCTAAGATGGAAAGATCATCAAGGACTAGGCAATTGGGGCTGGGTGACTTGCTTAAGGGACATAGCTAGGAAGTATCCAATGCCAGATTTGAACCAAGGTCCTCTGGATTCCAGGTCTTGTGCTCTGTCTACTATGCTACCTAGCTGACTCTAGAGA
Organism: Gracilinanus agilis; assembly: GCF_016433145.1. Taxonomy (NCBI): domain Eukaryota; kingdom Metazoa; phylum Chordata; class Mammalia; order Didelphimorphia; family Didelphidae; genus Gracilinanus; species Gracilinanus agilis. The sequence goes on from NC_058131.1 coordinate 581,834,232, forward strand.
ATGTTTTAAGTTCTATAGAGAACCTATTATATCTGTTTTAAAATTGCATGACAGTAAATAACTTTATTTTTTAACACTTATTTTATAACAACCAAGATTTTTGTTAATTAAATACAGGATCTAATAATAGGTAGTTTTCTCTACACAAACCTATAAATAACTTATTTGTACAATTTGTTTGCTTATTGTTTTTCCTCTTAGATGATGAGCTTCTTCAGGGCAGACTGTCTAGCCTTTTTTTTGTATCCCCTGAACTTAGCACAGTGCCTGGTACACAGTAGGCGCTAAATAAATTCTTACTAATTAATACAATAAGATTACCAATAGCTCTAAATTATGCCTACATAATAGGTCCATAGTTAGAGATAAAACTCAAAGACATTGGTTTTTAAAAATTCCCAATTCTCTCCTTTTAGTCTCAAGAAACTTCCCCTTTTACCCTTCCTCTCTATCCTCCTCCTTCAAATGAAGGTTTATATTTAAGGATCACTGAACTGGAGCCAGAAACTTGTGAGCAAAGCAAGACTAGTCAGGCTGACCTTGGCAAAAAGTAAAGAAGGTAATACACGTCTTAGACACTCTACTACCTTCGTTTTTGCCAATTCTCTACCAGCCTTGCCTCTAAGAATTTTCCCCCACACCTACAATCTTTTAAACTAATTAAATACTAAGGTGTCAGCTCTTTTGGCTTCCAGGATAATCACTTATGATGTCTTCAAAATCCAGAGGTATAATCCTCAGTGACAAAATTTCTGACACAGTGAACTGAAGAAGATGCTTGGGACAAGGGGAGACCTTTCTTTAACTGTACAAATAACTGTCATAAGAGTAGCCATCTATGCTGCCCCCTTGTGTAAGACTAACAGTTCTCCTAATTATTAAAATACTGCCTACTGTTAAAAGTTGAATTTTTCTTTTTTTTTTTTTTTTAAGGATTTGGAATTTACCTTTGTAAATAAAATATTTTATATATTGTGATTTGGAATTAACATCTATACTATAGTTTATGCAAATTTTATATAACCATATAAGATAAAATTGGTTTTAAAATCACATCTTTTATTATTTTTTCTCTATCTGCTTCATTGTCAAACCAGGTATTTGTAGCATTTTTCTAAATATATATAACTTGAAAAAAATAACCTGTACTTTTCAATTTAGCACACTATATATATATATATATATATATATATATAGTGTTGCTCTTTTAAGAACTTTATAAATTATCTTAAATCATTTATTTGTTTGGTCAAGTTATTTCACTGAAATAAATTAAATTCAAAATTACTAGAAATAATGTAGAATTGTTTAAAATCATAACTACATATATAAAGAGACTGTGGTAGGAAAATGCCTTTTGAAATAGAAATATAAAGGAAACTAGAAAGGCTTTGTAATTAGCAGACAACTGACTTAACAAATGGATAAGAACTCAGTTCCTAAGTGTGAATTTTAAGATCAAATAAACAAAAGATATTTATGTTCAAGACCATAAACTCTTTAATCTAATTAGGTATCTCTCCATAATAATGTCCTATAATTTGGGTAAAGCATTGTAAGATAGCTATGATATACTTCTATTATTATTATTGTTGTTGTTATTGTTATTATTATTATTATTATTATTATTAAACTCTCACCTTCCATCTAGGAATCAATACTCTGTATTGGTTCCAAGGCAGAAGAACAGT
>NC_058131.1:581840420-581867104 GCF_016433145.1 Gracilinanus agilis
CCTGTTGTGGGGTTCCTCCGTTCGTCTGGACTTGTTTTTATGTCCCCTTGAGGAGTTTTGTGTGTTTCGGTCAGGAGAGGTTTAGAGCTGCTTCTTACTCTGCCGCCATCTTAACCCGGAAGCCGACTACTCAAAAATATGTATATTTTTATAACATACTTCAATACTAATGGATCCTTGATCCTATTGGTAAGGTAATTCTCTGAAAAAAGTACCAATTAAGACACATTTTATAATACACCATTGGAAAAAGAGTCTTGTTCAACAAAACTGGAATTAACTATTTTCTATTCTAAAAGATCTGGCTGCAAATCTCAAAGATTACTTGTGCAATGGTCAGCTAAAAAGTTCATACTGGTTGGCATAAGAAGATGTTTTATATATAACTGACAGGAGTAGGCAGCTGCTAGTCACAGAGGAAATTGGTCAATTCCTATAACCAGTTCCCCATGAAGCAACCAGCTGCCTAGCTCAGCCAACCATAAATAGTCATTCTCTCCTCTTCTCCAGAAGAATATTTATGCTAGGCAAATAGGGGGAAATGCTGATTTCATTTATATTATAAACCGTGGAGTTAGAAATGAAAACTTTCATGTAATTTGTCCTATACATTTAAGTACAACAAATTGGTAAAGTTACATACAAGTTTAATTCCTTAAGTGGCTTGCCAGAGTTAATATGAGTTATTAAGAATCCAGTTTTACCATTATTGAGCAGAACCCTGCTTAGTCTGGGTCTTTAAATGGATATTAGAAGTCTTCCCACTTACTTTGATCTAACCAGATAATTCTAATACAGGGGTTCCCGACCCAAAGCCTTCGAACTTGTCTTGAAAATATTTTGATTTCAGTATAATTGGCTTCATCTGTAATACTATGTGTTTAATTTTATGCATAGAAAAACAATAATCTGAGGAGTACATAGGTTTTGCCAGACTTTAAAAGGGATAAATGATACAAAAAATGTTAAGAAGTCCATTTTTAAAGTAAAAAATAGGTAGCAATAGTTACCTAAGCATTCCTTACTTTTGTGTGAAGTGGAAATTGAGGGGACCTTGAAAATTTCAAAGTGCACCCACTTTTCAAAAATATGATTAGGGAAACCATCACTTAAAATATAATGCTTTATTGAGAGAGAGAAATGAGGGGCACTGTCTTAAGTCATTGACCTGAGATCCAAAAATTCACAGAAAAAATCCCTAATTTATAGGAGAAAACTGATACAATCAAGCCTCCCTGAAGGCATTATAAAATTTTTACTATGGTTGTAGACAGAGGTTTTAATCCAGAAATAAAGGACAGGAATATTATTCAAAGAGAGGAAGAGATCAAGGCTGGATTGCCTGGGGAGGCCTATGTTCTCATTCCAGCCATAGGGCTTGACTTCCTCAGAGAAAATCCCAAGACAAAAGGGTCTAAGATGAGGTCAAGTTCTGGAATCCCCCTAAGGCCAGGGTCAGCAAGGTATGGCTCTGGAGCCATATGTGGCTCTTTTGAGGGCCAGATATGGCTCTTTCTGCAGGAGCCATAAAGTCAATTTTTTTTTTCAGGCACTGTTACAGGAGCACACACTGTGAGCACTGTACGGCTCTCACGAAATCACATTTTAAAAAATGTGGCATTTATGGCTCTCACGGCCAAAAAGGTTGCCGACCCCTGCCCTAAGGAAAGGGTCTTGTCCTTACAAGGAGAAGGAGGCTGTGGTGGTGATGGAGTAATCTTGTCTGAAAGGAAGCTTGATGGGGGGGGGGGGCGGGGGTGGAAACCAGATTTACTAACTTAGATATTAATAACTATTACCTTGAGAATAATACACTAATTTCTTACTCCACACACTTACAAAAAAAAAAAAAAAAAAAAAAAAAGAAGAATCTCACCTCTAAGGATTGGTCTTATCATATTATATCCTTTCAAACTGCACCAAAATTCTAGGACATGGCTTTTGGTTTGAATTAGCTACAATGCTTAAGTATATTGTGTGAGATTATAGGAGAAAATACTGATTTAATTTTACAGGCTTTGTTAATTTATAATTTAGTACTGAACACTGTCTTCTCCTTCCTGTGCCTATTCTATTTCTCAGTTCCTTCCTTTGGACATAGTTGGCAATGATCTGTATTTGCATTTGGTACCTGTCTCTAAGAATAACTGGAGTATTCTTCTTTACAAACAGTATGCTCATAATATAAGGCAAATTTAAAACATTTACTAGTCATATCAATATAAGATTCACAACCAAGGTCAGTGGATATGCTATACAATTCTATAATACAAACCATATTTTCTACCCATCTCTTCAAATGCTTCATTATACCCTAGTTATCTTTTCCCCCAGGCATTTCAAGAATTTTTACTGAGAAAACATGTGGAGTCATTTATTTGGCAAACATCTGGGCAGATTACTAGACCCAGAACCAATATACACTATAATTTAGGTGAGAGGTCAGAAAAAGATGGAGATTTGGGAATCATCAGGATAGAAGTGATAGCTAAACTTCTGAGAAAAATCAGAGGTCTGAAAATTGACTTTTGGGGAATGTTCAAAATTAGGAGGAAGAAGAAAAAGTCAGCAAAGAAAATAGACAATGAGAGAGAGATAAGAGAACCCTGAATCAGTCAGTCATAGAATTTAAATTAACAACCATTTATTTATATAAGCACCTATATGTAAATCTTGTTAGGCAAGAGACTAAGAGGAGTCTTAGAGATCTCAACTCCTCCCCTATTACTTCATCACAGAAAGGATGGAGGGCTAATTTTCAGGTGTACAAATCCAACAGCTTCACCCAGTTAAGGAAATGTGGCAGAATAACCCTTTTCTGGTATGTTGAGAAGTTAAACATTAGCAAGCTTATTAGTTCAGCTTCTTCTAGCAGTCTTTGGCTAGAAAAAATACCTTGTCTCAATTGTGTTTTCAGTGGCTTTTCCCCCTATTGTGGACCTTGGTCTGTCTAGCAAGGACAAAGAAGGGTTATGCTTTCAAAGGCTTTAGGCCAGTGATGACAAACCTTTTAGAGATCGAGTGCCCAAACTGCAACCCTCATGCTGCATGCGAGCTACCCCTTTACCCCAGACAGGGGAGGAAGCGCTTCCACTGGGCTTCTTGGGGGGGGTGGGGGGGTGTGCAGTGTGATGTGAGGAAGAGGGGAGCAGTCCTAGGTTCACCTTAGGGAAAATGTTGTTTATAAAGGTTTCCTCCCTGCCTTAATAAAAAAAAAAAAAAAAAAAAAAAAGATCCAAGTTCTTAGATGCTTTGAGGCTTAAGACTAGTTATTTCAACTTGAGATTAGGGAGCTTGAGGAAATGGTTTCATATAGAAATACTAATAATAAATAATACAGTTCACTATTAATTTTCCTTGAGGTGCTGGTATCAAATTCAAATGGAAACATATCCGTGTAGGTTTCATACCAATTTAGAAAAACCACAAATGTTTTCTGGTGCGTTTAGGTGGCTCTGTGGATAAAGTGCCTGGTCTGAAGTTAGGAAGAATTATCTTTCTGAATTCAAATCTGACTTCAGACATTTACTAGCTATGTGACTCTGGACAAGACACTTAACCCTGTTTGCCTCAGTTTCCTTATCTGTAAAATGAGCTAGAGAAGGAAATGACAAACCACTCCAGTTTCATTGTCAAGAAAACTCCAAATGGGATAATGAAGAGCTGGACAGGACTCAACAACAAAATGTACTGTATTTTTATGTACTTCAAACTCCTGAGTTTTGCAGGTCCAGAGTTTGAGACTTTTTGCTCTAAACAATCAAATCTTTAAAAGGATTAATCACAAACAGTTTCAGTGGAACAGGATTAAAAATCTTCACAAAAGTTTGAATAGCTGAGGCCAAAAACTGCACAGAAAGCAAAGATAACTATTTCTGGAGGTCAAATTCCAGGACAAGTTGGTTTTAGAAAAAAGAGGAACTCTGTGACTTCCTGTGAACTTTAAAATTTCAGTTATTACCATTTGTGATATTTGTAGTACTAAATTAGATATTTATAATAACACCATTCAGTATACCATGAAATTCTAAGTGAGTGATTTTATTATTGAAAGTACAAGAATGATCTAGTTATATTGCAATATTTCAGAGAAGGCCCTTTAACATGAAACCCAAAGGCAAAATCTAGTTATTTCTGTTATTATGGAACCATAGAATTTCAGCACTGGAAAGGACTTCACCGGCTGTCTTGTCTAATCCTATTTGCAAGGATATTATTAAGGATACAGGAAAAGAAGTTAGAAGTGTTTTGAGTCTCTTATGCTGCAATTAGAGTCAATTCAGTAAGGAATTTATTTGGTGAATAGTAAAATTCATCAGGGGATAACCAGTTTTGTATTATTTAAACCAGGAGACATCTCTCCTACCTCTAAATCTGTGATCCTATTATTCACTCTACATTCCAACATCTGCTTAAACTCAACAGATACAACATAAGAGAACTCTTTGCCCCTAAACTTGCTCATCCCTCTAAGTTTCTCTGCGCCTGTAGAGGGCACCCCTCTCTCTTCTCAGGTACGCAGATTCTCGAGTCTTCCCGGTCTTCCCCCACACTTGTTCCACTGTCCAAAACTAACATCCCTAGTCTCTACTTGGGAGGATCCAAGTCCCTGGCTCTTCACTGCCCCAGGCCCTGAGTACTTTATCTGCACCCAAGTCATTCCAGTGTACCATCCCCAGTCCCATTGTTTCTTGGAGAAAGCCATAGGTTATGCACACCTGAAACGGGCTTCCTCATCTCTGAACTCTCTGAATCCTTAGTTTCAAGGTCAAGTTCGGGAGTCACCAATGTTTTCTCAGTCCAATAAATCAACAAGCATTACTAATTGCTTCCTAGATTCAGGTACGCTGGGCTTTTCCATGTCTTCAATTACGAAAGCGAACTTCTTGAGAAGGGACTCTTTTTCCCTTAGTACTTTGCGCATAGGGAGAACAGAACAATATTTACGGAGCACCTACAGTGTGCCAGGCACAATGCTAAGGGCTTAATAAATACTTCCCTCATTTATAAATAATTGTTGGCTTGACTGGCAACCAGTGAACTGAGACTGGAGGATTAGGGGTTTGCTTAAGTCAGAGGCCAGCCAGAGCTTCGGAGGCAGAGATAATGATGACCCGTTAAGGGCACTTCTCTGGGCCCAAGGAGAGGTGCTGACCAGCGGGTGTGGCCCGGGACTGGCCAACTTTCCGCTCTAGAGACAGAGTGGCTGTCACCTCATATCTCCCTCGGGCCCCAGGAGGAAATCCAGGGCTTTCAGATCCCTGGTGGAAATAACGAATCCCTAGTCTGATGACTAACAGGCATGAGTCGAGGGAGCTGTCCAAGAGAAGGGCGGGCGGGGAGCGAGAGAGGGAGGCCGGGAGGACCTAGGCATCTAGGGCACCCGCTACCCCCTCCTAAGCTACCTCCAGGGCATCTGGGGCCGTTTGGCCCCAGTGTGCCACCGTAGGAGCCCGTTCCCCGGGTCTCCTTGCTCAACATGGCCGCCGTTCCCCGCGCCTCAGGCGGATGCCCCGACCGCATCGCGGCGGGCCTCGCGCACTGGAGCAAATAGAGGCACCAAGTCGCGTGCCTCGTTCCTCCTCTTGGAGAAGCGGTGCGCGCGCACGCGGGCGTGCCTTCCCACACACCTCCACCTCCACCTCCGCTCGTTTCCCCCGCCAAAACACTCCTCCCGCGGGGTGGGGCGGGGGGGCGGAGGCGGGGGCTGGGAGGTCCCTTCCGGGGGTTGGAAACTCGAGGGGCCGCGTCAGGCCTGGCTCGGCCCCGGAGGCCCCTCCTCCTCTCTGCTCCGGGCACTCCTGTCTCCGCCCGCCCAGCGCTGGGGAGGGGAGGGCGGCCACAGACCCAGACGGCCTGGGCGACTCCTTCGGGAAACTGTGGCCGTGGCTGGGGAGGGAAAGCAACCCTGCCTCCGCCACTGTCCCCCGCCCCAACCGGGGTGGGTCACCCCACCACCCTCTCTGAGGAAGGGTGGAAAGGAAAGAAGCACCCGCGAGGGGCACCATGTTCTCTCTCAAGCCGCCCCGACCCACCTTCAAGTCCTACCTCCTGCCGCCCGCTCCTCCACCTCAGGTAAACATCTTCCCCTCCCCCCAACCCCCTCTACCGTCTGGACCCTCGAGGGGCCAGGACCCCGGGGGCGGGGGATGAAGGGCGCGACCCTCCCTCTACTCCAGTGTGTTGGGCTCGCGTGGGGTGGGGTAGCGAGAGGAGGCTCTCGACTTTTCCCTTTAACTCCGGTGGTTCTGGCTTCCAGTTTCCCAGGTGGGGAGGAGGCTGCCCAAGAGTCCTGCGTCCCACTCGCGGAGAGGTTTCTTCCTGCTGGGAGAGCCTCACCCTACCCCCCACCGCTCCACTCTGGTTGGAGTCCCTTACTCCCCCAAATCACGGACCAAGTCCCGATAGGGGAAACGTTCCCCCACACTCCAGCCAGTCCCGGGGAAACTTTTCAAACTGTCCTGCCCCAGTAATGAGCTTGTCGTCGGCGTCCATAATGCCGCTCCTTCGGGAGCGTGGAAATAGCTGCCCCGACTCTTTCTAAACCCACTCATGTTGCTTCCCTCCCCCTTCCACGGAGCAATCTTAGTTTAATCGGCGGCTCTCCCTAAGTTCTGCTGCTGCTGCTTCAAATCCGAGGTTACCGTGACTAGGGTAAATAATAGGAGGAGGAGGAAGGAAGTTTTGAAGATTTCTTCTGACAGGTTCTTAAAATTTTAAGATCCATGTTAGGAGTTTATAGCTTTTTGAGGGGCGCGTGACACAAACCTCTTTGGCAGTCTGGAGAGTGAAAAGTAGTTATTAAAATATTCTAAAACAAATTTTCATCAGATCCCGGGTTAAGAACCCTTTGTCTTTGAAAATCTCACTAAAAGGTGAAAAAAGTTTAGGATTTATATAAAACATATGGGCCTTAGATATTTGTGATAAATGAATTTACAGAATTTTCCAAAGATTTGCATACTAAAATAAAACTTTTTAATTTTTCATTAGAAATTCTTAAAAACTTTTAAAAAAGAAAATCTTAAATTGAAACTTCCCTAATGTATTTCAGGATGAAGATAGGAGTATTCCTGAACCCAAGATTAAAAAGCTGGACCCAGTGCTTTTGCCAGGTAAACATTAATCAAGGCCTTAACCAGTATTTAGATAAGGCCCTTTGATTTGAATGCTTCTCTAGTGGGCTGTTTTTAGTAGGAGGTAGGTTTAAATTCCAAATTTTTCTAACTTTCTATACACATTAAGTATAATGGCTGATAGAACTTGTCAAAAATAAGAGTAGGCACATAGACTTGGAACTAGAAGGGATGTCAAAGGTCACCAATTACTTTACAGATAAGCAAACTGAAGCCAAGGGAGAATTAAACACAAGTAGTAGTGGCAGAGCTCTGACTTCATATCCAACAAAAGCCATTACAAAAAAAAAAAAATTCTCCTGGAAATAACTATAGTGAAAATAGCCAGAACAGTAGGAATTTAAAGTAACAGATAATCAGAAAATACTAAAGTTGAGCTTTTTAAAAAAAACACTCTGCTGGTGTTTGTGTCAGGTTTTGTAGATAGCAGGGTTTAGTGAAAATGAGATTTTAGAGTGTGGAGTTTATAATTCTGGTTTGCAATTGACTTGCATAAATAAATGTCAGCATTATTTGCAGAGTTTCTCTGGTTTGATTTCATTAAAATAATTGGTAGGATATTGCACCATAAATTATCTAGTCTGATGGCCTCTTTTTTGTAAGGTTGGAGAGGGAGGTTCAGTTTGTTTATTTTACAAAGATGAGGAAACAGGTTATTTTGCCCACTTTCACATCTAGGTGATTGAATCCAGGTCTTCTGACTGCTAGTCTGGTGCTCATTTTACTAAAATAGGTTGCTGCTAAAATTGTTGAATTCTTTATGAAATAATGAGAAAAGGACTTTTGAACTGTTTACTGTATTTGCTGGGGAAAATATTAAAATATGTAGGAAATTATGCTTGGAACTTAAGTTGTGTATGCACAAGTTGTGCATACAGCTTTTGGGATTTCTTATTTTATGCTATTCATTTCAATAATTTAATAGATATTAAGCACTTACTGTATGCAAGACATTTTGCTAAATGTAAAATGTTTCTGTTAAAACTTAAAGGCCTGATAAAGTTCATTAAATAAATATATGGGCTTCAAATTTTATTTGAAAACACATTAACAGAAATACCAGCTAGGTCTTCCAAAGTACTGTATGGTTAATTGCTAACAAAATGAAACTTGGCTATAGATATTTATTTTTTGTTATTGTTTTTCACTTAAGCTGTAACAAGTACTTTCTTTTTCTTGGAGTAAATGTATAAGTAAACTTTGATGCAAATATATGCTCTAATTCAACACATTCATAGCCTTTTCAGCAGAAATACTATTTTAAATGTTAAGCAGTGCTACTTTCAAATGTGTGCCTATGAGCTATCTAAAATTTAGATTCAATATAAAATCGTTAAGACTCCAAATTTGGATTCCTAAAGATATTCATGATTTGTCATATCATTAATAGAGATTATTAGTTTTACTTTGAAAATGTTTTCCATTTAAGCAGTGTTAACTAGAACCTTGTTTTCCTCAATATGAACAATAGTATGACAAAACAATTGAAGATTTTCATTGAGTGGCCATTGCCTCCTCTTTAAAAAATGTAAATTATTTTTAATGTCAAAAAGATTCAAGACATTCTTTACCTTGCAAACAATTACAAGAATCATAATTACAAGATTAAAATTTAATATATATTTTTACTTTAATTTACTAAAATTAAAAACTGCATTTACACTTGTTATTTAGAAAACACTTGTTGACTATCTGCTGTGTTTAAGGCAATTTAATTATACAGAGATGAATAAACCAAGATCCCTGTTCAAAACAAGACCCTTTATGTTTTTCCTTTTTCTTTCTTGGCTCTCTTCCCTCATATTTCATCAGCAAGACTTCAGGGCCACCTAAATAGCAAGACTCTTTCTAGAAGATATTGAACAATAAATACTTCTATTAAGAGAAACTGGCCCTGGCATTTATTGAATCCAGAAACCAAGAAGAAGCTCAGCCATGTCACCTGTGACTTCACATAAGCATGTTATCAAAAAAATAATTGTTGAAACATTAAGAATCATCAATTAAAACAAAAAAGCATTATACAAGCTGCTGAGAATTAAATTAGACAGCATTACAATGATGCTTGGCTTTTAGGAAGTCACCTCCAAGGGGGGGAAATGAATGCACAGATAAGTCCAAAGTATGTAGGTTGTATATGCAAAGGAATTTCCTTGGAGGAGGGGGAGCACTGAGAACTGAAAGGGGAAAAAAAAGGCCTTATGTAGAAGGGCCAGTAGAGCTGAGCCTTGAATGGAGCTTAGAGACAAGGTGAGCAAAGACATGAATTTTCATTTTACAGATGAAGAGACTGAAGCTCAGAAAAGTGAAGTCCCACAGCAATGAAACGGTAGTACCTAGAATTCTGGTCTTTTTACTACAGTTTCAGTCTTTTCTCTACTAAATCTCAGTTGCTTCCCCTAGTATTTTATATGGGCATTGACATTGGCACTTAATTCAGTAAACTCATTCATTTGCCTAAATAATGAACTCCTTAATTAAACTAAAAAATGAAAGATTCATCTAAGTATGTAACATTTACTTTGTTTGGGACCTAATAACTAAATTCAAATTCTTGTAATCTTTTAGTATTAGAGGGAAACTATTAAAAAAGTGATTTGCTGATTGGCTGTTTCATACATAATATTTTGGTGCTTGTCATTTCCTGGCATTATCTCTCCTGCTGAACCCATTTATCACATTTAACAGTATATGTAGCTTTACACACCTATATTCCCACACTGATCTATTGAGAGAAGAGAAATATATTACTTCTCTTTATTGCAAATCAACTGCATCCATGTTGTTTTTGTTACTGTGGTCATTTCATATATGTGTTTCTGTATAATCTCCCTGATTCTGCCTTCTTTGCTTAGTATTAGTTCATGCAAATCTCATGTTTCTCTGAATTCCTTATTTTTTCTGCTTATGGTATAGTAATTAGTACTTTATGTTCATATGCCTCAATTTCCTTAGTCATTCTCTAATGATCAATGCTTAGTTATTTGCTACCAGAAATAGTGCTGTTATGAATATTTTGGTACATATGTACTTCTTTCTGACTTTGGCATCCTAAGGGTACATTTCCCTGTGATGGATCACCAGATCAAAGGTTGGAACAATTTAGTGACTTGTGTCATAATTCCAAATTATTTTACTTAAAGAACTGTTCAAACCAGCCTTAGCTCCTTTAACAGTGTATTAATGTTCCATAGATCATTCAATTTTGTCTATTTCCTTCTGAAATCATTTTTGAGAGTTGTAGGATAAAACCTCAGTTGTTTTGATTGTTGCATCTCTTATTAGAAGAGCTTTTTAAAATATGATTGTTGACCATGGTTCAGGAAGGAGAGAGGACAAAAACTTGTAGACATAACAATATATCATGAATACTTTCTTAAAGAAAAGAATTGGTAAGCACTAAATAATATCACAAAAAATGAAATTTCCTGTATTTTAACAAACAAAAAGACTTACTGAGATTTGAGTCATTACTGAATCAGCTGTCTACTTATCTCAAACAATCATATTGCAATAAAGATCATAATTGGTAAAAAGTTAGAAAAAGGAATAATTTTGAGATAAAGATATAGCTTATAGTTGCAACAGTTCAATCCTGAAGTACTTAAATAAATAATTGAGGATGAAAATGGTTAATAGGCAACAGAATGCCCTCAACACCAGTAATTTTAATTTTGTATAGAAGTTTAGTTTTAATCAATTGTTATAACTAGGGAACTAGGGGGCAGCTGGGTAGCTCAATGGATTGAGAGTCAGGTCTAGAGACCGGAGGTCCTAGATTCAAATCCGGCCTCAGACACTTCTCAGCTGTGTGACCCTGGGCAAGTCACTTGACCCCCATTGCCCACCCTTACCACTCTTCCACCAAGGAGCCAATACACAGAAGTTAAGGGTTTAAAGAAAAATAGGGAACTAAAAAAGACTAAAGACCTAAAAAAAGTTCTTCAGCAATCATTTTACATACTTGCCAACTTTGGAGAGATGATTGCCAAAGGGCTATAGTAATTAAAACATAAATTTGTAAAATCTTATAAAGGATGATGGAATATGAATGGTATTGCCTTGTAAAGCAAAGGAAGGGGAAGGGGGAGCAGGTGAGTTTAAAATCAATTAATAGAATTTTTCTAGGATTTCACTAAACACAGTCATCTTGAGGACATTTAATTATGACAATGGAAGCAGGACAAGAAGTATAAAACTGGAAATGATCTGTAAGGATTTTTCTAACAAATTGGATAGTAGTCTCTTCACTTGGATTCTAACATGACAGTCTTGGGGGGTGGGGGGGGGGTAAAAATTTCATTAAAGAGAACAAAGATGGGAAAAGCAGCCAGATTGGACCTGACAGTGTTGTGAAGATGTTGACAGGAAGACACAAAGAATTTTTTTTTTTTAAATTTTAAACCCTTAACTTCTGTGTATTGACTTATAGGTGGAAGAGTGGTAAGGGTAGGCAATGGGGGTCAAGTGACTTGCCCAGGGTCACACAGCTGGAAGTGTCTGAGGCCGGATTTGAACCTAGGACCTCTTGTCTCTAGGCCTGGCTCTCAATCCACTGAGCTATCCAGCTGCCCCCTGAAACAAAGAATTTTAAGGTAAAATCTAACTTCATTAATCCTGACCACTACCAAAGCTTATTCTTTCATCTATACAAAATCTTAGACATTCATCTTGCTGTCAATGACATCTGAAGGTGTAATTGACTTTCTACAATAGACCACAACTTTTCTATTTTGCAGTTTTTGCAGGAAGATGAAGAGACTAGATTATACTGTGTTTTATTGTTTGATTATGAAAAAAATTAGTAAACACCATTGTAAAGGCTCTTTTTCATCCACATATCATTCACACATCCTTGAAATTTATAACAACAGAAGTAACCCTGTTCAGTGACTCATTGATCACAAATATCAGGTATACAAGAGGGAGATGTGTATTTCCTGTGCCATTTGCCACTGTGATGGAAAAGATGAAGCACAAAATGATCCTAAATAGTGATATTGTATGATTGTGGGAGATAGAATGCAAAAAGTCTCTGAGGAATTGAAAATGAATATCACATAGAAGGTAATAGAGATGTATATGATATAGCAGGGATAGATAGGTACATGGAAACAGGCTATATCATATGACTAATTAGGAACTTTGGAGAACAGGAGTAAATGTCAGGAAGAAAATGTGTTATAGAGGAAGAGAAAATAGTCTAGTAATGTGGTAAAGGCAAGAGATGACAAATGGACGGACATATCCAGTGCTCCATTAGTGTCCCCTCTATGTGAGAAAAAAGCACGGAAGACCTCTTTACATATTGGGTGAGGCCTGCTGTGGCAAACTTTTTGGGAGGACATGGAAAAATTATACAATACAAAACAGACATCTGTATCATTGGAACTTGCCTTCTATGAATTCCCAAATTAAGTATTCAAGTTGATCATTTACATTTCTTTTGAATTCTTTTTTTTCCATGTCCAGTGCTAACTAGATTGTTGTGTAAATTCACAAGCTTATATTATTTGCTACTTTAACTGACTCTCCCATCCACCTTCTCCCTTACCAATCTCCCCAAGAATGCCCATCAGAATTCATAATAAGAAAAGTTGTGTTACTTCATTCTGGCAAATTTTTTTTAGGTTTCAGAATACCAGTGATAGTGATTCACAGTATAAGCTAAACAGAAATTCATTTCCATAATTATAGATGTCATTCTAAAAGAGGACACCTTGAGTATCCTTTTCATCCAGAATTTTGGTCTATACTTGGAAAAGAACTGTTCTGTGTTTTAGTTGATTCAGTGAATTTAAGTAATTTTTACCCTTTTTAAAGTATAATTAAAACTCGTCATCATTCTTTGAGCATCCATCCTAGAAAAGTCTTTCGAAAGAAAAGCTTGGTCTTTTTTTTTTCTTACCTCTTTCACTTTTGAAGCCTTTTATAATTTTCCCATTAGTACTGGAGATATTGCATCTTTATAGAATATTTAGGCTATAGATTGTTTATTTGAAATTATATTTGTGAACAGTTGCATGTTTCTCATGAACCTTTTAACTTGATTTCTTCCACATGAATAAGAAAACTAGTAGCTAAGATTTCATAACTTTATTTTGTATTTTTAACAGTAAAGAAACATTTCCAAGAGTGCACTTTGCAACCACATCAGCTACCTCCTCTGGCAGTGTTAAGTCCTGACCCTGATGTATATCATTGAAACACTTATTTTCTCATTTATAAATAAGATTTTTTGCATGATAGGGATAGGAGTAGACCTTTGGTTTATATTGATATAGAAAACTCCAAGGTGAGAAATGCTTTCCATTAATGCTGGTTACCACCACCTCTGCTGCTTAGCCATTATTTATTGTTCAGTCATTTTCAGTAATGCTCAACTCTGACCCTATTTGGAGTTTTCTTGGCAAAGATACTGGAGTGGTTTGCCATTTCCTTCTGTAGTTCTTTTTACAGTTGAGGAAACTGAGGCTAACAGGATTAAATGATTGATGTAGTGTCACACAGCTAGGAAATGTCTGAAACCAGAATTGAATCTACAAAGATGAGTTTTTCTGACTCCAGGCCTGGCACTCTATCTATTGTACCACCTGATTTTAGAGAGTTGCTTAAAAGGAAGAGGTTAAATGACTTGTATGGTCTCATAATATGTGTCACAGGTATATGACTTTTTCCTAAACTAGGTTCCAACCCTGAGTAGTTCCTTAAAAGCAAGTGTGAACATAATAGATATCAGGTTTTGTATTTGTTGAATACATGATAGAGGAAATTCTTTAGGCATGAGTAAAACTCTAAAATTTTGTGACAAGAACATTGAGAAAGTGATAATGCTATCTTGAGAGGAAATATATATATATATATATATTAGGAATGTAATATGCAAGGCATAGGTTGATGTATCTTCCAGAGTTTAGGAGTGAGTTTCATTAAATTCAGGGAAAATATAGTTGGGATCTCATCATTCATCATCTGAGACTAAAAAAAAAGTCAGATCAGGAGATCAGGAGGATTGGGAGACTATGGAGATAAAATTTTGATGAAACAAATTAGAAATTATTTCATTGAAGTGATGCTGTAGGTAGCCAAGTCAAATATACCACAGCCTCCAAAGAATTAAAATTAAAGGTCACACAAAGGGCAGTGGGAAGATATGTTATGACTTGATTTTTATTTTTTTGTCTGAACCTATGATAATCTGTATGGGATGCTTCTGGTTTTGAAATTTCCTTTTCCACTATTATAGATCCTTGTAACTTGTAGTCTAGTATGTATCTGAGATGAGTCTAAATCCATGGTTTTATGATTTAAGTCTAGCCCTCTGTGTATGAGTATGCCACAAAGTATTAGCAATGACCATTTGTAAGGAAAAACTATACATGAACTGGAAAGGGAGGTGGGCCAACCATTCTGTTGCCACTTCTATACTGTCAAGAGATGTAGGGGAAGGCCTCTAGTTTGTTAGGTGGATTATCAGTTGGAAATTTATGGGAGGATCTAGAGATAAGAGTTTTTTACAAGATAGGGAGATGTGGATGACTTGTGCGCTGTTTCACTGGAGAAAGTTCTTATATATCAGAGGTCAGATATGCTGAAATATCAAGGGTCCAAAGGAAGATGGCTCTAACGAGGTTGACTGGCTTCTCAACTTGATGGGAATATGAAAAACTGAGAACAAAAGAGTTGCACCACCTATGAGACTTACTATGAAGGATAAAGCCTGAAACCAGCTACTTCTGAATTTTAAAAAATTGAAATTTAAAAAGTTAAAATATACAGGCCAAACAAAGAATAACTTGTTATTTACATAGCGCTTTACACTGAAACACTTCATATATATTGCTTCATTTGAATTTTACAGCTATCCACTTAGTTAGGTACTAATCAATATTTTTCCCATTTACAAATGATAAACAGGTTAAGTTGCAGGATAGAAAAGGTAAAATTGTTATTTTTATATTTTTCTTTTTTAAAAAATATTTTACAGATGCCTTTTATATCACATATATACTTACACCTTACTCCATGAACCTTTCCTTTTAACAAAGGAAAAAACCAGAGCTCATTATTATCTTCCTTTCTATCTTTAACAGTTAAGGCAGTGACTGGCACTATTTTAATATTTGTTGACTAGCTCATAAAAGAGAATAATATAACCTGGATGACTGTATATCCAGGAAAATATTTCAGAGGCCTTTTGGTCTAACTTCACTTTTCAGTATATCTTATCTTTGATATATGCACTGATATATCACATATGTATACTACATCCCACTCCATGAACTTTTCCTTTTAACAACAACAAATCGTATATATTAAGCAAAAGGTCAATTTTGTTATATCTGCTTTCTTGACCAGATAGACTGCTTTGCACAGTGGGAAGTTGATAAAACAGAAGTGATTAATAGGAATTTGAAATCTAAGATAATGGGTAGGGGATGAGAGAGCCTAGCTACCTTAAATGAGTAGTAGTTACCTAGCTTTGATGAATTACATCCTAGAATACTAAAGCTGTTTGTATATATGATCCCTGAACTACTGTCAGTGACTGCTGAAGAATCATGGAGAATGAAGTTGTCATGTGACTGGAGGTAGACAGGAGCTCCCTGGGATTCTTGGTTAAATTGCTCTGAGCATCAGAAACCATCTCATTTAGCCTCCATGCTAGGTGTAGAGATGGCAGATCCTGGGTTCTAATATGGCCTTAGGCACTGCCTAATTATGTGACCCTGGACAGTTCATTTAACCCCCATTGCCTAGATCTTGCCACTCCTCTGCCTTGGTTTGAAAGGATTCTCAGACTGCTTCCAGCCTTCCCTGCTAATAAGCTGCCATCTTAGCTCCACCCCTTCACTCTTCTGCCTTGGGATCAATACACAGTTTTGGTCCTAAGATGAAAGGTAAGTTTTTTAAAAAAGAAATTTTTTTTTTCAAATTCTAAACCCATGAGTTTTGACTTTGATTCCTGACAGAATTACAGAAAATACTAATAAAAGGAAACTCAGGTATAAGAAAAATAGCTGCTTGAATGCATGGGTTGAGGCGGACATGATCTGGGATGTAGACTCAAAACTACCACACCAATGCAACTATCAACAATTTGGAAATAGGTCTTGATCAATGACACATGTTAAAACCAGTGGAAATGTGCGTCGACCATGGGTGGGGGGAGAGCAGGGGGGTGAAGGGGAAAGTAGGGGCATGAAGCATGTAACCATGTTAAAAATGAATATTAATAAATGTTTAAAAAAAAGAAAAAATAAAAGCTATAACAAAACATTTTAAAAAAAAAGGCAACTTAGGAAAACTTAGAAAAGGAAAGCATGATCTCTATCAGCCAATATAGGTTTATGAAGAACAGTAAACGCTATAATAAACATTTCTTTTTTGCCAAGGTTACCTAAGTTAAATAAACATGCCTGGAGTACAGCAAGGTATTTGGCAAAATCTTTTTTCCTTATGTAGCCATTCTGTGTTCCTCAATGTAAAGCTCTCAGACTTTATACTCCACCTCATGTTAGGAGACTTTCAGTATATTCCCTCAAATAGCCTAAATTCTCATTTTCTCAGTACATCAATAATTACCATGGCCCACTTCACTATACACTACTAGATACAGAAATGATGATACTCTTGGTCTTACACAAGTGTTGTACTTAATGTTCATGAACTCTGAAATTCCTTTACTTGGTCATAGCCACTTAGCATTCCATCTTTCCCTCTGCCTTACAGCACCCAATCATATTCTTTGTCCTTACTATTTCTACTAAACCGTCCATCCTACATTTCTTTCCCAGTTGATCACTGCTGCATTGGCTGGTTCCTCCCCCTCTTCCTCCCAACCTGACCTCTTTGTAAATCAGTTTTACTCTTTACTATCCTCTTTGCTTTATATATCTTATAGTATATAGTTCTTTAAATGTTTCCTCCATTAGATTGGGAACTCCTCAAAGGCAGAGACCATATTATTACATTTCTTTATATCTCCAGCACTTAGGACACTGGCTGGCATTTAATTAATACTTGTTGACTAACTCATAAAAGAGAGCAATATAGCTTGGATGACCATAGCTCTAGAATGTGGAGGGATTTCAGAGGTGTGTGAAGTGAGAAATTAATGTGTTATTCTCAAGTTATTAAAAGTTATTAATATCTAAAGGTTGGCATGGCCTCTTCCCCTTCCCCTCATTCCCCCCTTCCCAATTCCTACAAAAGTTTTACCACTCTGGGTCTTAGATCCTGAAGTACTGAGACCAAATCTAAGTATCAATCTTGAGTACCCTTTTGTCTTAGAAGTCTCTCCTATTGTATCTTTGTATTTGGATTATTTGAAGCTTCTAATAGAACCTTAAGCCCAATGGCTAGAATGATACTCTCATCAGCCTCTCCTAGATAATCCAGTCTAGAACCACTCCCTTCTGTTATCTGTCTCCAACTTCCTGGTCATTTCTTTAAAATATTGATTTACTTTTTGAAGATGTTAATTAATTAGCTTGAATGTTAATTGTAAAGCTGTTCAATATTGTCTCCAACTATTGTAAAATGTTATAATCCCTTCTAGGAGACTTTACATCAGGATTCTCCTATAAAAAGGGAATTTTTCTGTGAATTACTGGGCATTTGTCTCCTCTGTAACCCCTGGAGGCATCTGTTTTGGGTCCTTAACCTGAGACAGTGCCCCTCCCCCACCTCTCAATAAAGCCTTATATTTTAAATGATTGATTTCCATGGTCATATAAATTTTAATAAGTGGTAAAAGAGGGTGAACTTTGAAATTTCCAAGGTCCCCTCAATTACTACTCCACACAGGGGCCATTTGGTCCAACTTCCTTACTCTTCAGATAAGGAAACTAAGGCCCAGGAAGGTTAAGTGATTTATTTGCCCATATCTGCCACACAAGCAGATAATCAGAGGCAGAAATTAAACATGTCAGAAACCTTTTCCTACTTCTAACATCTGTTGTAGAACTTGTCTTTGTTGTCTTATTTTATGCTGAGGGTGGAGGAAGGCAATGGAGGCACCAGATTATAGATTTAGAATAGGCATATAAATAGTTTAACTCTAGAAGTTCTGTGATCATCAATGTTTAATCATTTTTCAGTCAGGTATAACTCCTTATGACCCCTTTTGGGATTTTCTTGGCAAAGATCTTAGAGTAGTTGGCCATTCCTTCTCCAACTCATTTTACAGATGAGGAAACTGAAGCAACTAGGATTAAATGACTTATCCAGGGTCACACAGCTAAGGTCTTCTTGACTGCAAGACTGGTGTTGTATCCACTGAGCTATCTAGCTTCTCCAACAGGAGCTCCACTTTAGGTCTCACCAATGTTTACTGTTTTGGTTAGTATTACTTCCCTCACACATCCACCAAACTAGTCAAGATGATATGCAGCTATACTCTGGGCCTTTGCCCAGTTGATCTCACCATGTCTGAAATGTGTTCTCCTTTATCATCTCCTTAGAAATCCCTAGTTTCCTTCAAAACACCTACTTAAGCATGACCTCCAATTATTAAAACATTCTTTTCTTGAAATTAGTTTTAATTTACTTACCTGTGTGTGCTTTTTGTCCCCCAAATAAGCTACTATCTTAGAAGAAGATAGGGGTTATTTTGTTTATATCTCCAGTGATTAGCAAATTGCTTAATAAATTATTTTGGAATTGAATATGACATAGTACAAACAAAGTAGAACTGTTCTCCCACTAGAATGAAAGCTCTTTGAAGACAAGATTTTCTTATCTAATAGAATTACAACTGAGAGCCTTATGTATAGTAATCACTTATCTAATTATGGAATCAAATTGAATTGAATTTGAATGATTTTTTTTAATGGAAAGGGCTGCTTCAGTAGGAATAGTTTCTTATGACAGGTTATGACAAGTAGTCTGCATAACTAGTCACTCATGCGCTATATAATAAAGGAGAGTCCTGCTTTAGATGCAGATTAGACCAGATGATCTGTGATGCCCCTTCAGCTGATACTAACTATAGTATATTCAATTTTGGCAAATATATCTTGGGTTGATAGTGTTTAATTTTTAAAAATCTTGTTTGGAAACACTTTTCCATACATAATTTTTTTTAATGAATTTCTACCACCACCATCTTCAAGCTTTTTAACTTGCTTCAGACAGAAGCCTCCCTTCTACACCTGTTTTCCTTATTGGAAGGTACGTCGTGAACTGTATTTGGCAGTGGGGCTGAAGCTGAATGTATTTCATTAAAGTAATCCTTTATCCCAAGTCCTAGTAAGTCTAGGAGAGTTTATTATTATAGGAGTAACTGGTTTCTTGGCTAAGGCAAGTTGCTTTTAAATGGAAATTATTGTAAATATTTTTCACTTTGGAATCCTTTAGAAACCATTTAAAAATAGTTAATAGCATATTTATACAAAGTGTTATTTTTGAATAAGTTTCTTAGTTCTTTTGCTACCATTTGCACACCAGTCTTTTAACCACAAGAATCTTAAAAAGCAAGCACATGACTTCATTTCTAACATAAAAAAGAGCAATTAGGCCAATTTTGTGCTTTTATATATCTCTCCACCCACTTTAAAAAATATTTTATTCCAATATCTTTGGAAGACATTTTTACGCAAAATCATTGTAAGACATTAAGACCTGTAATGATTCAGCAGCCTTCAAGTCCATATTTTAAAAATTAAGTTAAACATAAATTTAGATGTAATTGAATATTTCCATACATTGTTATCTAAGATAACAAATGTCCCCCTTTAAAAAATGAAGACAATGAAATACACTTGAGAATTTTAGAAGCCTTGTTGGGTATAGTGAAAAGAGTGCTAGACTTCACTGTCAGAGAGGCCTGGGTTGAGATTTCAGTTCAGACATGTATTAGTTCTCTGACCACAATAAATCATTCTCTCTTTTAGCTCCTGATCTGTAAAATGGGTATACAGTGATCCCTCCTTATCTATCACAGGAGTTACTTCCAAAGGAACCCCCCCCCCCCCAACCCCTGTAAAAATCCACAAAGTAGCGCCATTATATTTATTTTATTATTTATATGTATTTTAAGGCTTTATAAACCCTTCACACTCTCCTATAAACCTTTTCCACACTCTTATTATAGATATATTTTTATTTCAAAAAGTCCACGATACAGTGCCCCCCCCCCCATAAGTGAACTGTGATATAGTGCGGGATGACTGTAATATTTGTAGTATCTATTGCTGGTATCCTCAATTTTTGTCAGAACAAAGTGAGAAAGGCCCCTAAAACAATAGATCTACCCCTTGTGATAAATTTATGAAAGGAAACATGGGGTTACATCTACTTTGATGAATTTTGGGGAAGTCGTATCCTTATGAATGAAATAACAGATCAGACTCAGTATCAAGTACCTATCAAAGGGCTTTTGTGAAGATTAAATGAGATAATGTACATACAATGCTTTGTAAAGTTTAAGGCACTATATAAATATCAGATACTATAATTCTAAGCATATACTTATACCCAGAAGATTTTAATTAAGATGATTTTGGTTTGCCTGGAAAGTCCCATTTTCATTGCTTTTATAGTGAATATGTAGCTAAGTAATTTTGATTAGATCACCAGATGTTTAGATTTAGTTGTTTTGAAATAAACAAGTTGACAACAGTTACATATGATAGATAGGTTGTTATTGGAGGGAGTTTCTAGGTTGCGATTACATATCTATTTGAGCCATTATACTGGCCATTATAGAAACCTTAGCTTACCAGACCAATAAAGAGATATCCAGATCTTATCCAAGTAGCACTCATTTTATAAATAGAAACTTAAGTCTGAGGGGAAAACTTAGGGTATGTGAAAATAAAAACCTCTTTATTGATATGATTCTTTCTCAGAGTTGTGGCAAGAATTTGAGTTTTAAGTGGTTTTTTTTCCCTATGTGATTAATTTTCCCCACTCTGATATCTTAGATGTATGTTGTGTAACATTTACATTATGATTAGAAGCAAATTTACTTGAATGTGAATTTTATGCAGAAAAAAATTTTTGACAGTTGTTTTTGACATTTTCTGATTTCAGATTATCTCCCTCCCTCCTGCTCCACCCCAAGGTGGTAAATAGTCTGGTATAGGTTATATCAGTACTTTTATGTAGCATATATTTTCATATTCCCCATTTTGTGACTAAAAACATATTACATATACAGTTTAAAGAATTTGTGAAGAAAATAAAGTAAAAAATAAAGATGTGTTTTGATCTACAGTTAGATTCCAACAGTTCCTTCTTTGGCTGTGATGTTTTTTGAGTCCCTTGGGATTAACTTGGAATCTCTTTTGCTGATAATAGTGTATCCTTCACAGTACAATGTTTCTGCTATGTATGAGTTGTTCTCTTGGTTCTGCTCACTTCACTTTGTATCAGTTCATATATGTCTTTCCAGGTTTTGTTTTTAACTCATCCTGGTCATCATTTCTTATAGTTTTCTATTATAATCATATGCCACAGTTTGTCCATTTCCCTAATCGTTGGACACCTCCTCATTTTCCAGTTCTTTGCCACCTCAAAAAGAACTGCTAAAAATGTTTCTGTACAAGTTTTTCCCCTTATCTCTGACCTCTTTGGGATACAGATCCAATAGTAAAATTGCTGAGTTCAAGAGTCATAATTTTATGTCCTTGGCCTTTGGCCATGGTTCTATATTGCTTTTCAGAATGGTTATATATCAGTTCATACTTCTACCAGCTGTGAGCTATTCATTCTTTCTGTTAAATTGTAAATGAAACATCAGTTGCCCAGAATTTTACTTTGGTTTATAGGATTTCTTCATATATGTAAAAATATTAAGATTTACTAGTCAACTGAAAGTTGATTTTACTTTTATAGATGTGTAATGGTGTAATTCAGATCTTTTTTGTCACTGAATTATACTTAAGACTCTTCAACTCTATTTCTCTTCATCTGATTTTTCCTCTGGTCAAAAATGATCCTCTTGGGGGCAGCTGGGTAGCTCAATGGATTGAGAGTCAGGCCTAGAGACCGGAGGTACTAGGTTCAAATATGGCCTCAGACACTTCCCAGCTGTGTGACCCTGGGCAAGTCACTTGACCTCCATTGCCCACCCTTACCACTCTTCCACCAAGGAGCCAATACACAGAAGTTAAGGGTTTAAAAAAAAAAAAAAGATCCTCTTCTTGCCAAATCCAGTAGTAGTTTTCTTTTTCTTTATTCTTGAACTCTTTGGTGTACTGATGTTTTATCTGCTCCATCTTGAAAACAATTTCTCCATTTATAATTGACACTAAACTTATTCCTTATTTTTCTCCCTCTTTAAGCATTCCTTTTTTGTTTTCCTTAATGGCTACTCATTTCTCTCTTCTCTGTTCTTCACATTGGGGGACATTCTTTAGTACTCTTAGGTTTTTTCCTGCCTATACACACACTCTTCCTTCCTTCCTTCCTTTCCTTTCCTTTCCTTTCCTTTTCTTTTCTTTTCTTTTCTTTTCTTTTCTTTTCTTTTCTTTTCTTTTCTTTTCTTTTCTTTTCTCTCTCTCTCTCTCTCTCTCTCTCTCTCTCTCTCTCTCTCTCTCTTTCTTTCCATATATTCCTGTGGTTTTTACTCAGATCTTTTTGCTGACAACTCCTAAAAACACTTCTAGTTTCAGACTTTCCATCGAACTTTAGGCCAGTTATCTCCTTTTGGCCACTGTAAATTTTCATTGAGATGTTCCACTATCATCTCAGTATCAGTATAAATAGAACTAGTCTTCCTATTTTCTCTACTGCCCTGCAAAAGGAATTGCCCTCCTGGCTTCTTTGTTTTTTTTTTGAGTGCATCACCATTCTCAGGCTCAGAATCTTGAATTCAGTATAATATTAAGCCCTTTCTCTGTGGGGAAAAATAAAGATAGGAGGACAATTCCTGACCTTCAAGTCGCTTATAGTTTCATGATTTGTACGCAAAAAAAGTTTAATGTGAGAAAGAGTATGATGGAGGCAAAGGAAAACGCTACATATCATGCTCCATGAAAATGAGGATGGAGAAGTGCACTGTCATTTGCAGAGAAAAGGGAATGCTTTATGTAAGAAATAGCACTTGAACTCTGCCTTGAAGGAAATGGAGGCTCTTTTTCAAATACTTTTTAAATACATCTTCTCATTATACCCATAGTCAAATTTAAATTTCTTTACTTGGCTTTTAAAATTCTTTTTTTTTTTTTTTTAATTTTTTATTAACCCTTGTACTTCGGTGTATTGTCTCATAGGTGGAAGATTGGTAAGGGTGGGCAATGGGAGTCAAGTGACTTGCCCAGGGTCACACAGCTGGGAAGTGGCTGAGGCCGGGTTTGAACCTAGGACCTCCCGTCTCTAGGCCTGACTCTCACTCCACTGAGCTACCCAACTGCCCCTTTTAAAATTCTTAATAACTTGGCCCTGCAAAGGTGGAAAGAGGCTATAATGCCCCACCACCTGCATTTGGGTATGGTCCAGGACCTCCCATCTCTAGACCTGGCTATCCACTAAGCCACTTAGCTGCCCCCAAATAGCTTTTTAGTTATATTTGGGGGGGGGGGGGTGGCGGCTGGGTAGCTCAGTGGATTGAGAGCCAGGCCTAGAGATGGAAGGTCCTAGGTTCTAATCTGGTCTCAGACACTTCCCAGCTATGTGACCCTGGGCAAGTCACTTTCCCCCCATTACCTACCCATACCACTCTTCTGCCTTAGAGCCAATACATAGTATTGGCTCCAAGACAGAAGGTAAGGGTTTAAAAAAAAATTATTTATATTTTTTGGATTCTCCCTTTCTGAGAGCTGTTATTTACTATCAATGCCCATCTCTAACAAATGCCCTCCCCTTCATATTCACCACCTGACCCCTAGCTCCCTATTCTGCTTCTAGGTTGTTGTGGATGAGAAAACAGATAATTTATTAGAAATACTGTAGCAAACAATATTTAAAAGAATGTTCAAAATCACTAATTATAAGAAATGTAATACAGTACATTTATTAGCTGCCTATTATGTGGCAGATACTATATGCTCAGTGCTAGGGATACAAATAAGACAAAAGAAAGTATCTGGCCTCAAGGTGCTTGCAGTCTAATAGGGAAAGACAGAACATAAAGAGAAGCTGAAGTAGGGTGGTTACCCTGCATGGAGGCTTGATGATGGTGAATTTGAAGCCAAACAGTTCAGCTAATGGGAAATAAAGAATTGGCTGGGCTTTGGAGCTCCCTTTAAAAGAAAGAAGCCTTTGAGAGAAGCAAATAATATATTGCAAAAAAAAAATTACTAAAATATCACTATCCTTTGACATGGTGATTCTACTTCTGGGTTTAAACTCCAAGGAGGAGGTCATGGATAGGAAGAAAGTCCCCATATACACTAAAAATGTAATAATACTTGTCATAGTAAAGAACTGAAACAAAATGGATGCTTGTTGATTGGGGAATGACTAAACAAATTCTGCTGCATGAATGAAATATTACTGTACCGTAAGAAATGACTATGAGAATGCAAAGAAATATTGAAAATATTTGTATAAATTGGTGCAAAGTAAAGTAAGCAGATAATGTAGATAGAAAGAGCCACCACAAAATAATCAAAAGTGAATTTCACAAAATTACAAAGAAATAGAATGATTCCAAAGAAGTAATATGAGAATATTTCTACCCTCTATCGCTCACATCTTTGCACACATGAGATGTCCATATATAGGGTATGATACACACTTTCAAATGTCTTCATCAGTTCTTTTGATTTTTTTTTCCTTTGAAAAATATTTGTTAAATGGGATGACTCTTGGAGAAGGGAGAAGGAAGAAATTGGGGAAATTTTGATGGTTTAAAAATTATCATTGGAAATATATATTTTAAATTTTGTGTGAGAAAAAACAGCCTCTGCAATTTAGAGGAGTTTCATTGCATTGCCTTTTTTTTCCTTACATTTATTTGATCATGTGAAAGCCCTCTTGCTTCCATCATGGTTTGTGACCATTTGTAGCATCATTTGTTGAAATCCTGGATTTGACGCCAGGAGTTGAATTCATGGCTTGAATTTCAGTTCTGACCCTTTCTCTGTGAGCTTTGCCTCTTATAAAATGTCAATAGACAATAAACATTTATTAAGTAATTACTAAATCAGTCACTATGCTAAGTGCTGAAAATACAAAGAAAGACATAAGATAGGCCTAGCCCTCAAGGAGCTCATAATCTAATGGGGGAAGACAACACATTAAATAATAAAAGATAACAATGGAGATAATAATTGTACTACCTATCTTGCAGGAATGGTGTGGGGTTGTTAGGTTTGTATTTCAAGAATACCAAATTTGGTAATTGTGTAATAGGTGGATCAAAAGCAGGGGAACCAAAACAGATTGAGTTCCGGGTTAAGATGGCGGCAGAGTAAGAAGCAGCTCTTAACCTCTCCTGACCGAAACATACAAAACTCCTCAAGGGGACATAAAAACAAGTCCAGACAAACGGAGGAACCCCACAACAGGGCACAGCGTGGAAGGTACGTGGAATCGAGACATTTCCAAGCTAAAAAGGGCTCTCACTCACTCAATCGCGAGCTGAGCAACCGCCCCACCCCCACCCCCTCCACACTCACCTATAGCTCCGAACCCAGCTAAAAAGAAATAGAACAAGTTTGGGGCACCCATCGAGTCATCAGCAGCTCCGGGACCTGTTCCTAACAGCAGCAAGACTTAGGACCCCATTAAGTCAAAAAAAAGCACGCGAAATCTGAGCGCGCGCGCGCCAGAGCAGGACGCTGGGCGCAGAGAGCCGGCTGAGTAGAGGCGTGGGTGGAGGCAGAACTAAGCCTAAGTGGGGAACCAGTGCAGACGGGTATACGACTGTGGAAACAGCGCCCTGAGACTTGTAAAGAAACCTCCAGCAGAGGATCAAGCAAGAGGGCCCACCAGGGGGCTTGACCTTGGAAAAAACCAGAATTCAGACCTCAGGAGCCAATAGATTGGGAACAGACACTGAGCCCGAGGATAAAGCTGAGAAGCTGCTGGGCTAATGATGGCTACTCAGCATCAGGAGGTTCAGAAGAGAAAGAATAATAACAAAAAGAAGAAGTCTTTAACACTCGACAGCTTTTACACAGAGAAAATCCAGACAACCGAGCAAACAGAGGAGGAGAACAAACAAGCATCCGGACCCTCCTCAAATAAGGAAAACTCCTCACAAGCTATGGAAGAGTTCAAAACTGAGATTCTGAGGAAAATGGAAGAGATCTGGCAAGAAAATAACAGTTTAAAAGGTAGAATCTTGCAATTGGAAAGTGAGGCTCAGAAATCAAATGAACTGATAAGCAAATTGAACACCAGAAATGACAAGATTGAAAAGGAATACCAAAAGATTATAGCCGAAAACCAAAAGATTATAGCCGATAACCAGTCCCTAAAGGCTAGAGTCGAGCAATTAGAAACCAATGATCTCTCAAGACAACAAGAACAAATAAAACAAAGTCAAAAGACTGAAAAAATAGAAGGAAATATGAAATATCTCAATGAGAGAGTGACAGACCAAGAAAACCGGTCTAGAAGAGACAATTTGAGAATAATTGGTCTTCCAGAAAA